>NC_067495.1:144762032-144879433 GCF_947179515.1 Apodemus sylvaticus | reverse complement strand
AACCCAGGATAGCTAAAACTATTCTCAGCAACAAAAGAAAGTCTGGGGAATCAGTATCCTGCACCTCAAGCAATACTACAGAGCATAGTGTTTAAAATGGCATGGTATTGGTACAGTGACAGGCAGGTAGATCAATGGAACAGAATTGAAGATCCAGAAATGAACCCACACACCTATGGTCACTTGATCTTTGACAAAGGAGCTAAAACCATCCAATGGAAAAAGAGATAGCCTTTTCTTTCTTTCTTTCTTTCTTTCTTTCTTTCTTTCTTTCTTTCTTTCTTTCTTTCTTTCTTTCTTCCTTCCTTCCTTCCTTCCTTCCTTCCTTCCTTCCTTCCTTCCTTCCTTTCTTTCTTTCTTTCTTTCTTTCTTTCTTTCTTTCTTTCTTTCTTCTTTTCTTTCTTTCTTTCTTTCTCTCTTTCCCTCTTTTTTTCTTCCTTTTATTTTGGATTTTTGGATTTTTTTTTTGAGACAGGGTTTCTCTGTATAGCCCTGGATGTCCTGGAACTCACTCTGTAGATCAGGCTGGCCTTGAACTCAGAAATCCGCCTGCCTCTGCCTCTCAGAGTGCTGGATCACAGGCCTGTGCCACCACCACCGTTTGACTTTGCTTTTTTTGGGGGGGGGAGATAGCCTTTTTAACAAATGGTGCTGGTTTAACTGGAGACTAGCATGCAGAAGAATGAAAATTGATCCATTCTTATCTCCTTGCACTAAGCTCAACACCAAATGGATCAAGGACCTCCACATAAAACCAGACACACTGAAACTAATAGAAAAGAAACTGGGGAAGACTCTTGAGAACATGGGTGCAGGGGAAAAGTTCCTGAACTGATCACTAATAGCTTATGCTCTAAGATCAAGAATTGACAAATAGGACCTCATAAAATTACAAAGTTTCTGTAAGGCAAAGGACATTGTCAATAGGACAGAACAGCAACCAACAAATTGGGAAAAGATCTTTACCAACCTTACATCAGATAGAGGGCTGATATCCAAGATATACAAAGAACTCAAGAAGTTAGACTCCAGAGAGCCAAAATAACCCTATTAAAAATGGGGTACAGAGATAAACAAAGATTTTTCACCTGAGGAATAGCGAATGGCCGAGAAGCACCTAAAGAAATGTTCAACATCCTTAGGCATCAGGGAAATGCAAATCAAACAACCCTGAGATTTCACCTCACACCAGTCAGAATGGCTGATTAAAAACTCAGAAGATAGCAGGTGTTGGTGAGGATGTGGAGAAACAGGAACACTCCTCCACTGCTGGTGGGATTGTAAGCTGGTACAACCACTCTGGAAATCAGTCTGATGGTTCCTCAGAAAACTTGGCATGATCCTACAAGAGGATCCTATTATATCACTCCTGGGCATATACCCAGAGGATTCCCCAGCATGTAATAAGGACACATGCTCCACTAAGTTCATAGCAACCCCATTTATTATAGCCAGAAGCCAGAAATAACCTAGTTGTCCCTCAACGGAGGAAAAGATACAGAAAATCTGGTTTATTTACACAATGGAATACTACTCTGCTATTAAAAACAATGAATTCATGAAATTCTTAAGCAAATGGGTGAAACTGGAAAGTATCATCCTGAGTGAGGAAACCCAATGACAAAAGAACATGCATGGTATGCACTCACTGATAAGTGGATGTTAGCCTAGAAGCTTGGAATACCCAAGACACAATTCACATATCAAATGATGCCCAATAAGAAGGAAGTACTCTGGTCCTTCTTAGAATGGGGAGCAAAATACCCACAGAAGGAGATACAGAGTCAAAGTGTTGAGCAGAGACTGAGGGAAAGGCCATCCAGAGACTTTCCCACCTAGTGATCCATCCCATATACAGTTACAAAACTCAGACATTATTATTGATGCCCCCAAGTACTTGCTGACTGGAGCCGGATATAGCTGTCACCTGGGAGGCTCTTCTAGTGCATGACAAATACAGAGGGGGATACTCTCAGCCAGCCATTGAATTGAGCACAGGGTCCCCAATGGGGGACGCTAGAGAAAGGATCCAAGAAGCTGAAGGGGTTTGCAGCGCCATAGCAGGAACAACAATATGAGCCACCCAGTATTCCCAGAGCTCCCAGGGACAAAAACTCAACCACATAGTATACATGGTGTTGTCCATAGCTCCAGATGAATAGGCAGCAGCCTTGTTGGACATCAAAGGAAGGAGAGGCCCCTCGTCCTGGAAAAGCTAGATGCAGCAGTATAGGGGAATACCAGGACAAGGAAGTGGGAGGGGGATGATTGGGGAACAGGGGGAGGGGAGATGGCTTAAGGAACATTCAGGTGGGGAGGGACCAGGAAAGGGGAAATCATTTGAAATGTAAATAAAGAATATATCTAATAAAAAGTAAAAAAAAAAATAAGTTAGACTCCAGAGAACCAAATAACCCTATTAAAAAATGGGGAACAGTGCTAAACAGAGAATTCTCAGTTAAAGAAACTCGAATGGCGGAGAAGAACCTAAAGAAATGTTGAGAATCCTTAGTCATCAAGGAAATGCAAGTCAGAACAATCCTGAGATCCCACCTCACACCAGTCAGAATGGCTAAGATCAAAAACTCAGGTGAAAGCTGATGCTGGCAAGGATATAGAGAAAGAGGAACACTCCTCCACTGCTGGTGGGATTGCAAGCTGGTACAACCACTCTGGAAATCGGTCTGGCAGTTCCTCAGAAAACTGGGCTAGTCACTTCCAGAGGATCCTGCTATACCACTCCCGGGCATATACCCAGAGGATTCCCCGGCATGTAATAAGGATACATGCTTGCTCTACTATGTTCATAGCAGCCCTATTTATAATAGCCAGAAGCTGGAAACAACCCAGATGTCCCTCAATAGAGGAATGGATACAGAAAATGTGGTACATTTACACAATGTAATACTACTCAGATATTAAAAACAATTCATGAAATTCTCAGGCAAATGGATGGAATTTGAAATTATCATCCTGAATGAGGTAACTCAGTCACTAAAGAACTAATGAGTGCACACAATATGCACTCATTGATAAGTGAATATTAGCCATCCCATATATAGTCATCAAACCCTTGCTGACAGGAGTCTGATATGGCTGTCTCCTGAGAGGCTCTGCCAGAGCCTGACAAATACAGGGGCAGATGCTTGCAGCCAACCATTGGCCTGAATGCAGAGGGTCCCCAATAGAGGGGTTGAAGAAGGGACTGAAGGAACTGAAGGGGTTTGCAGCCCCGTGGAGAGAGCAACAGTCTCAACCAACCAGTCCCCTGTCCCCATCTGGAGCTCCTAGGGACTGAACCATCAACCAGGAAGAAGGCATTTGCCAGGTCAATAGCTGCATACCAGGTTCCAGGAGATGTATTAATTTTTTTCAAGTAATGAAACTACATCTGGTACAGCAGCTGCAATTGATAGTGTCAGTAATTTCTGCAATTCCTCCAGGAATACGATATTGTTTTTGATTCACTATTTTCTTTGGCAGAGGCAACTCTAAAGGCTTCCATTTTGCCTTTCCAACCATAATAGCCCTCACTCCACAGGTCAGAGAACCAATGTGAGAATTCTGCCAATTTCTGAGTATATCTATCCCAATTATACATTCTGGAACTGGGGAAATGACCACAGGATGTGTTCAGGAACCCACTGGACTTACTGTGAGTCATACATCAGTCAAAATTCCATTAATCGCTCGTCCTCCATAAACCCCTACTCTAACTCGAGGGCCACAATGTTTCTTGGGATCTCCTGGGATCAGTGTCAATTCAGAACTAGTATCCAATAGCCCCCTGAAAGTCTGATTATTTCCTTTCCCCCAGTGTACAAGTTACCCTTGTAAAAGGCCATAGGTCCCTCTGGGGAAGAATTGGAGAAAGACTAACAGCAAAACTTTTAGGTGTCTTATCAAGATCCTTTCTCAGGGGAACCCGGCCACCCCTTCATTAAAGGGGTTCTGGATCTGTAAACTGACTCAAGTCTGGAAATTGATTCACTGGCCGAGATTGCCTTTTGCCATGATCCAATGCAGCCTTTCTATCATTTGTTTGAAGATTTTTCTGCTTATACAGATCAAACAGGTATGCAGTAGGTTTCCTATGTATTTCATCCCTGGAAACACCATTACTGATTAGCCAGCACCAAAGGTCCAAACGAGTCATACCATTATAAATTTCACCTCTGTGCCCATTACAGGGTATGCCATTATAAACATTGTTTTGTTTACGCTGTCCATTATAATAACTACTATCACCTTGTCTCTGGTGATGCAATACTGCCACCTGGCCCTTGTTAACTTGGGGCCCAATTAGACCCATTGAATTTAATTAATCTAATTGAGCAGCAGCATCTCCAACCCTAAGGTCTGGCACAAGGAAAAGGGCAAGAACAAAACTCTTTAAATGTGCTGGTGTCCCTCTCAACAGTTTGCATCTTATAGGACTGGTGAAGGGCATATCTTCTGGACCTTCCCACTGTGGAGGATTAGGTTTTACACAATGTATCCACTCTAGCATTGCAATTTCCCTAAGCCTTAAAATCCCTTCATCAACACTAAGCCAAGGGATAGCAGGCATCTCCAACTCCTTTTTATGTAGGCCATCTTTCGATAAATACTTCAGCCAACCAATCAAACAAACTTTTGGCACCTTTTTTAACTGTGTGAGCTTCCATATTAAACCTAGAGTCTCCACTCCGAGGGCCCATGCCAATAAACTCAGCCTGCTCAAGTTTTATGTTTCTTCCACCATTATCCCATACCCTTAAAATCCATTCCCACGCATATTCCCCAGACTTCTGCTTGAATGAATTAGCAAACTCATTAAGCTCCTTATTAGTGTATTTCCTCATGGACTACACTTTCTACCTCCCCTCTAGGGGTCTGCTTTGCCTTGAGTCTGGTTATAGGTCTAGAAGAAACTATTGGTGGGCCCTGAGAAACATCAGTATTGTCATCAAAAGTCACTGTTGGTTTATCAGGCTCTGAGGGATTAATTTCCTCACGTGGCAATGGCATTATTTCAAGGGGTGGGACTGAGGGTTCTACTTCTTCAGGTGGAGCAAATCCTTGAAAATCTGAAGTTTCAAAATTCTCAATTTCAACAGGGTCTTCCCACACATCCCCATACCCAGTTATAGGATCCCATTCTTTGCCAATTAATGCCCTTACTTTAACTGCTGACACCCTCTGAGGTTGAGACTTAAATTTTTGCTGTAATTCAGCCAACTTTATAATGAGGGCTTCAGTTTGATTTTCTGCTACTTGAGCTCTATGGCTGCTAGAGAGTAGATTCTCTTCAAGGGCACACTTATCAACTTTTAGATTGTTTACTTGAGTCTGGAGCTGTTCGATTTTATCACACATCTCCTTCCTTTCCTTCATTTTTTCCCCCCTGAGATGCTAAGAGCAACCAGCCAGCAAAATAATTTTCCATTTTTCCCCCAACTTGGAGAAAGTATGGTATACCACCAAATCACCTAATTCATCAAGATAATCAAAGGCATTAGCTTCTTTAAGCTTGAGATATAGTTTCATCCACGGGTCTTCAATATTCTCCGAGCTCCCAGGAGGGAGAGAATATGGAGAAATTTCAGTAGTTGAAGATGCTGGTGGATCAACCAACCAACTCCAAAATTTTAAAACATTCATCCTTATACTTCTGCTCCTCTAGAACCACTCCTGGTACCAACTTCCGTATTTGTTTGGGTTCTCTAGAGTCACAGAATTTATGGGCAGCCTCTATATAGTTAGGGAATTTGTCAATGACTTACAGTCTATAGTCCAACTCCCCAACAATGGTAGGCAGCAGCTGTGGATGGAAGTCCAAGGATCTAGCAGTTGCTCAGTCCCACGAGTCAAGCAGGCAAGGAAGAGTGAGTCTTCCTTCTTCCAATGTCCTTATATAGATCTCTAGCAGAGGGTGTGGCCCAGATTAAAGACTGTAGGTATCCAACAGAGAGTGTGGCCCATATTAAAGGCATGTACCTCCATGCCTTTAATCCCAGATGATCTTGAACTTGGAGATCTCCTTGTCTTAATCTTCTGGAATTCATAGCCACTATGCTTCAAGATCTCCATGCCAGGATCCAGGTCAGAAACTTATATCTCTGAGCCTCCAGATTAGGATCATAGGTGAGCCTTCCAATTCTAGATTGTAGTTCATTCCAGATATAGTCAAGTTGACAGCCAGGAATAACCACTACAATATCCAATAAAAAAGAAAAGAATAAACTTGTTCTACCTCCCCAAAAAAACCCCCAAAAAAACACATGTTCATTTGTATCAATTTTACTGAAATATGATTCATATCTCACACGATTCATTCATGCTAACTGTGGAATTAAATGGTTTTAGTATATTAACTAATTTGTGGAAAACATCACCAGAATTACTTTTTACAAACTTTCATTACCACTGAAAGAAACCAGTGTCAAGTAGCTATCATTCTCTATTGTTCTAAGCTCCAGGTTCTCCAAATACTGGTTAAGATCCCCAATATAACAGAAAACAAGTTTGCCTCATCTTGCTTTTCTTATAAAAAGAAATCCCACAAATACCATAATATGTGGCCTCCCATGGCTTGTTTCTTTTACTTTTCTTTATGTTTTTCAGGTCCATTCATGATGTAGTAGACATTGTACTTGTGTTTACCCTGGAGAAATATGAATAATGTGCTATGAACATTGGGCCAAAGATATTGTAAGAATGTTTATTTTCTAGTAAACACCTAAAAGTGGAGTTTCCTGTAGTGTTGGCTTGCTGTGTTGATGCTTTATACAATAGCCAGGCTCTATGACAACACAGCTTCACCATTTTACACCCCATCTAATTAGGGTCCAAAAGTTCCAATTTTTCCACATCTTCATTCACAATTGTTAGTAAGTGTCCTTTTGATTATGTCCAACTCTTTCTCAATGCTACATAGAGTGAATCAATACAATAGAAGTTCAATTTATTTCTTGGGAAAGAAGTCACAAATAAAATGGAGAATTAAAGATATGATATTCTATCTTTGTTCATTTTGTAATACGATGCTGTCTATCTTGTCAGGTGCTCCTTGGGCAGTTCTGTGGCTTTATTGAAGATTTTCTTCTTAAGTTTTTGAATAATAAGGCTTTAAAGATGTCCAGGACTCAATTTGAAGTGAAGCACGGGTACTGACTGATTCTCTGAAAAGTACTTAGTGAGAACTGTTCTTACTGTTTATCTTGAGCTATAGGGAATCAGGTGACTCTATGAAGCTATGGAGCACACTGTGAAGATCCTAGCTGTACTGTATTTGTAGTCTTGGGTATTTGAGGTTTACCAGTTCCTGTGGCTTTGCTTCAGACACTTTATTCTCTGATTTCCGTTCTCCTCCTCCCCCTCCTCCTCCTCCTCCTCCTCCTCCTCCTCCTCCTCTACCTTCTGAAAACTACTTCTCATTCTTTATTTTCATCATCATGTTTCTGATCTAACTGTCACTTTAGAAAGAGACTAAGGCTGTAAAGGGAAACCAGGTAACATAAATTAGTTGATTATCACAATTCCAAAGCAGAACTCTGAATCAAAGGTCTGAGGTCAGCTTTCCCACCTATGGTCCACTAAAGTGCACAGCTTTAGTTAGGATTGTTTCACTGAAGGCCTGAGGCCCTTTTCAGTCCTTTTACAAATCCAGTTTAAGCTGTTACACTCCCAGCCAAATGGACTGTTATTCATCCTAGATTTAATAAGAATTTCTGTTTTATTTTCAGTAGTCTTTCAAGGTAAAGTGTGAACTTTCAAAATTCAAAGCCTTAACATAAGTAACATTTGGCATAAAAATTAAAAATACTCACACTCATCACACTCACAAAAAGTCTTCAACCAAAATAAACTCTATAAACTGGAAGAACCTAGTTAATTTTCTAATTTAACTCCACATCTCTGTATTCAAATTTACTTGTCCAAAGTGTAATCACTTTGGTCTCTCAATGGGAAATATTACCTTCCAAGTGCTTATTCAGGTGCTTGGGTCAGGTTCTAGTAATCTTTGTAGAAAGGAATACTTCTTCCATCAAACATTATTTATTCATCCTTTATCTGAATGTGACCTGTACTCCAGCAGAAAGGGATTTAATGACAAAAGTTCCAAGGTTCAACTAGGCTTCTGTTCAGCATGAAAGGGTTAATTGCACCAAATAGGGCTACCTAATCAGACCATAGAAAGCTTATGTTTTGATGGATGGGCTGGCCTGCAGGCGCCTGGCTGTGTCAGATCCTATGCTGTATAGCGTATTTGTTCTGAATAGTTTTCAAGGATTATAGGATTATGTTTCTGGTCATGAGACCAAAACTGGCTTGAAAATTTTCTGACAGTTGTAGTAGATGTGGGGCTTACTAAGCAAGCCTATGGAATGCAAGGGAACTTGGTATGGGAGATTTCTGAAACCAGGTGTCCTCTCCCTTGGGGAAAACTGTGACCTATTGGGTCAATTGCTGGCACCAGCTTGACTGGAGTGAATTTAGCTGCAGGCAAGAGTTGACCTGAGTGAGCCCACAGCTGAAATCATGATCTACCAGAGAGATAGCAGGAATAGGGCTAATTTAAGGGAGCATTGTCTTTTGGGAAGGCATTCTCTGTGGATGGTTTCTTGAAGAGTTGGCTGTCAAGAAGTGTGCATCCCAATATAACATGTACACTCTTCTAGATCCTGTTTCGGTCTTACCTGATCCCATTGGGCTTCATTATTTCATGCCCCACAGCATCATAAAATATTGCCATGGTAGGTTAGGTCACAGTTTTATTTAGTTTTATCCTCTTCCGTGAAGTGAATGTGCTATCTCTTTTTTAGTTTCTAGAGATCAAACCCATGGCCTCACACATGGATGGAAAGGACTCTAAAACTGACCTACATCTCCAGCCTGTTCTCCTTGTTTTGGATTTTTCTTGGATTCCTTAAGCACCTGTTCAGGATCTGATGAAAAATCATGTTTTATGATCCAGCTTACTGCAGCTGCTCTTCTACTTCTGCTGTTGCCGCTGCATCTGTGGCTGTTCTTCCGGCTGTTTGCATGGTTCTACCCTTTGTGTATGTGCATCCTCTCCTAATACCGAACTTTTCTTCCAAAAGGTGAAACTAGGTCCAGCACTCTTTCTGAGAAACCATTTCTGCAGTTATGTGCTTGAAAAGTTCCACTCACTTGGAACACTGTTTTCTTCCCCGAGACCTGCTCTGTCCAGGTGCCACTGGCAAAGCCGTGTGTACTCCTGGCTTGTCTTGCTCCCACACCGGACATCCCAGCCTTGAAAACTGCTGACTTCCATGAAGCTCTGTTTCCCAACACAATCCGCCTCTGTTTGCTGGACTCAGCTATTCATCTTCCCCATGGTTTTCGCCAGGAAGGAACAGCAGCTTCTGGGCAGCGTGCCATAAGCAAGACTATTCCCTCAGGAGCGCCGCTTTTTCTGGTTCTCATTTTCCAATGCTCCTGCTTTAAATCTTTTCCTTCCTCAGCACTGCACATGGGTTGCATTCTGCTCTGCCCTTTCTGCCCACAATAGTGAGTACTAGTACATATATTCCTTAGAGACAAATTGTCCCCAGAGATGTAAGTATAAGCATGACAACTGCACTGGGTAAAATAAAGCTAATTAACAAATGAAACAAACGGTTTCTGAAATTTTAAGAATCTTGATCTGGTATGAGTTATAGCATAATTTATTCCTGGAAAAATAGCCCCTATAAATGAATTGAGGACTCTGAATAAAATATACTCACTCTGTTAAGATGAGTGCCTAAATACTTCATACAAGAAACTCTAGATGAACTTTCTGTACATAGTTACTGAAAAAAAATCCAACAGAAAGATTTTGCTTTTTACTTCTTCATTAGTGAGGCTTTAGTGCATACAATTGATAAAATCAACAAGTACACAATGGCAGCTTAAATTTGGTTCTAAATACAGAGGTCTCTCACTTCACAAAACATGTGCCTTCCTGAAAAGCTTTGTGTAGATACACTTTGGAAAATCCAGTCACATCTTAAGGGCACTGAGGGAGCAAGCTATTTAAAGGAACTCTGTATGCAGTGAACATTTTCTGTAATGTGAAAGATTCCTGTCTATTTTCTGTATGACATTTTCTTTAAGGGATGGACCACTTCCTTTTTGTTTTACCCCAATGTTATATACCAGAAGACTTGAAAACAGAGATTTAAGGTTTAATTATTTGTTGATTGATGTAAAAGCTGACACACACAATCATGTCTAAACAAATCAGTGTACAGCCTGAAAGAACAGTCAGCTATTTGAGAGAATCTATGAACAGCAGAGGGCAATGGAAAATTTTCTCTTTAATATTTAGCCCACCCAACCATCTTCCTTCAGAGCTCCATGCCACTTTTGACTCCTCTCAAAAATCTGATTTTTTAATATTTGAACTGGAGTTTTGCTGCAGAAGGAAAATAACACTTTAAATAAAAAGCTTTTAAAATGCTACAACAATTTAACTTGAGTAAAAAGCATCTAGAAAAAAAATGTTAACACTCAGATATATACAGGTCTATGTACAAACATACTTTTTAACTTTTTATCATTCATTTAACAAATACTTATTTGACATGTACAGAGTGATACTATATTTGTTTATATATGTTTACCACATATATAAACACATATATTTTCCACATGCATATAATACATACAAATCCAACTGAATTAATAGATGCCCCTCTATATGTACAGGTATGTATACCTCTCCTTCCTGGTTTCTTTCCTTCAGCTCCAGGTCTACACTTGTTTTTAAATTTGCCTCTCTATCTCTCTCTATCTATATTATCCTTTAGCAATACTACACTATTTGAATAGATTCAATGTATTGTTTTCTCAAATTCTTTTATTCCATACAAAATTCCAGTTTCGAAGGGAAAAAGTTCAAGAGAGGGTTAGCAAGATAGCTCAGTGAATAAAGACACTTGCTGCTAAGCTTGCTGCTGTGAGTTCAGTTTACATGGTGGAAGAAAAACTGACTCCTGTGAGTTTGCTTCTGATCTGAACTCACACAGATAAACAAATACAATTTACAAAAGGGAGTTTGAAGGAGGAGGAGAAGAAAAACTGCAAAGAATCAGAGTTTTTAGATGTCATTAGAAGAACGCATAATAATACAGTCTCTCCTGTATAGAGAAATTAGAGCAAATAGGAAAATTATAGAAAATATTGACAACCCCTAACAGATGTTCCTGAAAACCAATATAATATAATTCCCATGATTTTAGCAAATTTTATATTTAACTCTTACAGTCTACTAGAATTCAATATTTAAATACTCTACAGTATCATTGTCCCATAAAAATAAAGGTTAGTATAAGCCTTATGTATAAAAAAAAGTTATCTAGCTACTTCAATAAGTAAAACAGTAAGTAAAAACATTTTAGGAGGGTCAGGATTTCTCTATGGTACCTTGGCTGCCCTTGAACTCACTTGTAGATCAGGCTGTCCTCAAACTGACAGATTCACCTTCCTCTGCTTTCCATGTGCTAGAATTAAAGTCATGGGCCACCACTGCCAGACTCATAAGCAAAAATTTTAAAAATATTGTCCTTTATTTGAAGAAGCATGATAGAAATATACTAATGTATAGTTGTTGAATATTTATGAGCTCAGCATGGTGGCACATATCTCTAATCTCAGCACTTGAGAGACAGAAGCAGCCAGTTTTAATATAGCCTGTTCTACATAGCAAGTTTCAGGGGTATACAACAAGATCCTGTCTCAAAAAAATTCTTCATGATGTATTTGACACCCATTTTTATATTAAATACCTGATATTTGGTGTATAATTTACACATATAGCACATAGCAACCAAGCTAGGAAGTTGTCATATAAAAGAGTAAAAATTAAATAGGATATTTAAATGTAAACTAACTATATAAAATGTAGTAGAATCACTTAAAATACATTTTAAGTTCTCAAAAGCCACATGTGATTATGTACATGATACTGGACAGTGCTATCCTTGCCTGAGCTGCAAATCAAAGCAAATATTTATTTAGAAGATGAGTTTGCTATGAAATGTGTGGTGTGCTGCTATCAACATAATTCCTTAAGTAAAGCAATAAAATACTCTTCTCAAATAAATTTATTTTTCAGTCTAACATTTCCAGGCTTTTGAATACTGATTTTTTTTTTGTATCATTTACAACCCTCTGTTGGAAAATCATCAGAAATTTAAGAGACTGAACAAGGCCAAACTGCAATAGTAGAAATGTACCACAAGAGGACCTGCAAAGACAAGCTGAGCTCAAATTATAGCTTTGCATTTCTTCTTAAACTGAAGTATAAATAAAAAAAACCTCTCACAGTCAGTATTAATTTGTTAGTTTGCTTACAATCTTAAAAGACAATTTGTTCTATTTTGATTTGAAATTAGCCCATGACAGTACCCATGTTATTAGTAACTTGAGGCTACCAGAAGTAATATTTTACCAAGAATTAGGAGAAGCAATGCAGTGCGATCATGGAGTGTAAAGTCACAGACTAAACTGAAAACATTTTTTATAGGATTTTAATATTTTATTTAAAACTTGCTTTAAATTTCTGTAAAACAGTCTTCGATCCATTATTTTAACATTATAAATTCCACTTGAAGTAGCTGAAAAAACAAACAGACAGAGCAGGTAACAGGACTGACTACAGTCGCAGTCTCTCTCACTACAGGGAGACAACACCTCACCATCACCAGGACAAACAAATCTAACTTATCAGGCATGTACACATCTTAGTTTCCTTTTAGTGATAATTTTTGGGACATTACACTTTCAAAGAACCAGCCCTACAAATAGATATTCTTTCCAAAACTAAAACCCAGTATCTAACATGTGAAAACTCACAGAACTATTTGAAAGCATGTATGGTGCCAGGTGCAGGCCACAGATGACTGACTGACTGGAGAGGCGAGCTCACGCCCAATGCTCCCTCTTGTCCAAACTGAAAACCTTAATTCTGTCCCATATGACCTTCATTACCTCAGTGAGTTCCTTGATTTTATAATAAAATGAATCATAGTATTATATCCTAAGATCTGTTGAGTGTTAAGAAGAAGACATATTTAAAGTGCTTATCTCAGTGTACTTTATGAAGTGCTTAAGAACACCAGTAATTATGATGGAAATTGGTTGTTACTAACTCTGATTCCCATGCAGATTTCTAACAGTTCCTTGGTATAGAAGAGACACTATGTTTACATTGATATACTTTCCTTCTGTATATGTAGGGACAGGAACGTACACATCATGGTTTATTTATTATGACAGGAAGGGACTGTATGATTTATCTGACGGTCCCAGATCTGCCTAGGTTTAGTTAATACTTACAATTCCTAGTATTAAATCTTTGATTCCTTCAGGTACCTATATCTGTCCTTGGCTATTACATATAGTTTATACTCTCATTTCCATTTGAACTGTGTACTTTTGATGCTGGGTACTATTTTCTCTGCTGTGAATTTTAGGTCTTGGATTCTGAACCATTGTCTTGCTCATCTAAACACTTTTCCCAAATCTCCTTTAGCACTACTTCCACCCTCCACATCTGTGAGCAAGTACTTGGTCTAAGATCCATAAAGAGTTCTTCCGGCTCTCTGCCATCTTGGCTCCCGGACTCCAGGCAGTTCTGACAGGCAGCGCCAGGTACACAGACATAGACCGAGTCTAAAATTGCTTGGGTCTCAGCCTGCCAGGCTTCATACTGCACCCAGGGCCTGCAGGCCATCTGTGTGCCAACCCTGTCAGGGGTCGTTTGCCCTGCAGATTGATTGGCACTTGGAGGGGCTCCCCACCATCTTGGATCCCGGACACCAGACAGATCTGACAGACAGTGCGAGGTACACAGACACATCCCAAGTCTAACATCACTTGGGTCACAGCCTGTCAGGCTTCTGCCTGCACCCAGGGCCTGGGCAGCTCTGTGGGCCATCTGTGTGCCAGCCCTGTTGGGGGGAAGTTTGCCCTGCAGACTGATCGGCACAATAAGGGGCTCTCCACCATCTTGGTTCCCGGATGCCTGATAGATCTGACAGGCATCGCCAGGTACACAAACATAGCCAGAGTCTGACATCACTTGGGTCTCAGCCTATCAGGCTTCTGCTTGCACTCAGGCCCTGGGCATCTCTGCAGACCATCTATGTGCCAGCCATGTCAGGGGGCATTTGCCCTGCAGAGTGATCAGCACTTGGAAAAGGTCCCCACAGCATCTTCCATTTTCATTCCCTGATGGAGCAGACAGGCAGCATCAGGTTCACAGAGACAACCTAGAGTATAACATTGCTTGGGGCAAGACACACCAGGGCTCCAACAGCACCCAAGAGGAGGGCAGCACATCGGTAATCTGTGCCAGGGGAAACACAGTCATCCAGCAGTGCGGAAATAGCCTTACGGGCTCACAGGGGGATCAAACACCAGCCAGTGACAACAAGACCAACTAACACCAGAGATAACCAGATGGCAAAAGGCAAATGTAGGAATGATACTAACAGAAATCAAGGCAATATCGCAGCATCTGAACCAAATTCTCCAACAACAGCAAGTCCTGGATAACCCCTACACACAAGAAAAACAAGATTTAGTTTTAAAATCACTGGTCGTGATGCTGTTAGAGGAGCACAAGAAGGGCATAAATAAATCTCTTAAAAAAAAATACAGGAAAAAATGGATCAAAAGGTAGAAGCCCATACAAGGGAAACACAAAAATCATTTAAAGAAATTCCGGAGAATACGGCTCAAAAGATAGAAGCCAATAAAAAGGGAATGCAAAAATCACATAAAGAAATACAAGAGAACTTGGGTCAACAGGCAGAAGTCATGAAAGAAGAAACACAAAAATCTCTTAAAGAATTAAAGAAAAACAAGCAAGTGAAGGAAATGAGTAAAACAATCCAGGATCTAAAAACAGAAATAGAAACAACTAAGAAATCACAAAGGGAGACAACTTTGGAGATAGAAACCCTTGGGAAAAAATCAGGGGCCATAGATGCAAATATCAACAACAGAATACAAGAGATAGAAGAAAGAATCTCAGATGCCGAAGATACCATAGAAAGCATTGACTCAACAGTTAAAGAAAATGCAAAATGCAAAATACATGTAACCCAAAATATTCAGGAAATCCAGGACACAATGAGAAGACCAAATCTAAGGATTATAGGCATTGATGAGACTGAAGATTTACATCTTAAAGGGCCAGCAAATATCTTCAACAAAATTATGGAAGAAAACTTCCCTAACCTAAAGAGAGAGACGCCCATGAATATACAAGAAGCCTACAGAACTCCAAACAGACTGGACCAGAACAGAAGTACCTCCCATCACATAATAATCAAAACACCAAATATACTAAACAAAGAAAGAATATTAAAGGCAGTAAGAGAAAAAGGCCAAGTAACATATAAAGGAAGGCCCATCAGAATCACAGCAGACTTTTCACCTGAGACCATGAAAGCAGGAAGATCCTGGGCAGATCTCATGCAGACTCTAAGAGAACACAAATGTCAGCCAAGACTACTATACCCAGCAAAACTCTCAATCACCACAGATGGAGAAACTAAGATATTCCATGACAAAACCAAGTTTACACAATATCTTTCCACAAACCCAGCCCTACAAAGGATAATAGGAGGAAAACACCAATACAAGGAGGGAAACTTCACCCTGGAAAAAGCAAGATAGTAACCTTTCATCAAACCCAAAAGAAGTTAACCAATCAAATTTAAAAAATAACGTCAAAAATTACAGGAAGTAACAATCACTATTCCTTAATATCTCTTAACATCAATGGACTCAATGCCCCAATAAAAAGACATAGACTAACTGACTGGATACGTAAACAGGACCCTACATTTTGCTGCTTACAGGAAACACACCTAAGGGTCAAAGACAAACACTACCTTAGAGTAAAAGGCTGGAAGACAATTTTACAAGCAAATGGTCTCAGGAAACAAGCTGGAGTAGCCATTTTAATATCAGATAAAATTGACTTTCAACCCAAAGTCCATCAAAAGAAACTCTGAGGGACACTTCTTGCTGGTCAAAGGAAAAATACAACAAGACGAACTCTCAATCCTGAACATCCATGCTCCAAATGCAAGGGCACCCTCTTTCGTAAAAGAAACTTTATTAAAGCTCAAAGCACACATTGCACCTAACACAATAATTGTGGGGGACTTCAACACTGCACTTTCCTCAATGGACCGATCAGGAAAACAGAAACTAAACAGGGACACAATGAAACTAATTGAAGCTTTGGACCAATTAGATTTAACAGATATATATAGAACATTCTATCCTAAGGCAAAAGAATATACCTTTTTCTCAGCACCTCATGGTACCTTCTCCAAAATTTACCATATAATTGGTCACAAGACAGACCTCAACAAATATAAGAAGACTGAACTAATCCCATGCCTCCTATCAGATAACTATGGAGTAAAAGTGGTCTTCAATAGCAACAAAAACAACAGAAAACCCACATACACGTGGAAACTGAACAATATTCTACTCAATGATACCTTGGTCAAGGAAGAAATAAAGAAAGAAATTAAAGACTTTTTAGAACACAATGAAAATGAAGACACAACATACCCAAATCTATGGGACACAATAAAAGCAGTGCTAAGAGGAAAACTCATAGCCCTGAGTGCCTCCAAAAAGAAAATGGAGAGAGCATACACTACCAGCTTAATGACACACCTGAAAGCCCTGGACCAAAAAGAAGCTATTTCACCCAGGAGGAGTAGAAGGCAGGAAATCATCAAACTCAGGGCTGAAATCAATCAAGTAGAAACAAAGAGAACCATACAAAGAATCAACAAAACCAGGAGCTGGTTCTTTGAGAAAATCAACAAGATAGATAAACCCTTAGCCAGACTGACCAAAGGGCACAGAGAAAGTATCCAAATTAACAATCTTAGAAGTGAAAAGGGAGATATAACAATGGAAACTGAGGAAATCCAAGAAATCATCAGATCCTACTACAAGAGCCTGTACTCAACACAACTCGAGAATCTGGCGGAAATCGACAATTTCCTTGACAGATATCAAATACCGAAATTAAATCAGGACCAAATAGATCATCTAAACAGTCCCATAATGCCTAAAGAAATAGAAGGAGACATAGAAAGTCTTCCAACCAAAAAAAGGACAGGACCAGATGGTTTCAGTGCAGAATTCTATCAGACCTTCAAAGAAGAGTTAACACCAATACTCTTCAAACTATTCCACAAAATAGAAACAGAAGGAATACTACCCAATTCTTTCTACGAAGCCACAATTACGCTGATACCAAAACCACACAAAGATCCAACAAAGAAAGAGAACTTCAGACCAATTTCCCTTATGAACATCGATGCAAAAATAATCAATAAAATTCTTGCAAACTGAATCCAAGAACACATAAAAAACGATCATCCACCATGATCAAGTAGGCTTCATCCCAGGGATTCAGGGTTGGTTCAATATACGGAAATCCATCAATGCAATCCACTACATAAACAAACTCAACGAAAAAAAAACATGGTCATTTCATTGGATGCTGAAAAAGGATTTGACAAAATTCAGCATCCTTTCATGCTTAAAGTCTTGCAAAGAACAGGAATTCAAGGCCCATACCTAAACATAGTAAAAGCGATATACAGCAAACCGGTAGCCAGCATCAAACTCAATGGAGAGAAACTTGAAGCAACCTAATATCTATCCACGAACCCAGCCCTACAAAGGATAATAGGGGGAAAACACCAATACAAGGATACTCCTATTAGTCACCTTTTTTCATCTGTGAAATCTGTGTGTATATATTTTAATAACTTTTATTGTTTCAGATTTCTTTTTAGCAATCATTTCTTAAGTATATATTAATAAAATATTTGATTTTTTCAGTATTATCATTAATATTTTGATTTTTAAATTTTCAAGAATATTTTTATCTTCTGGCCATTTCTGCCTTGCACAACAAATTTGCTTTATACCACCATTTGAAGTATATATTTTCTGTATTATTTCTGTAATTGTTAAATTTTGATCTTTCAAATTTAAGTTCTTGGAGCATCTGGACTTGATTTTTGTATGGTGTGATGTAGAGGTACAATTTCACTACTTTCCTATATGGATAACATATCATTATAGCAAGTCTCAAGGAAGAGCCTTTTTATCTCCCTTTCTATGCAATGTCAGTTCTGTTACATATCATGTTTCCACATGTGAAATGCCTTATTTCTGTGCTCTTCATTGAATTCCATTGACCTACTTGTCATTCCTTGTGTTAACACCTCACAATTTCTATGATTTTCCAATTGATACTGGTTTCTAAGAGGGAAAATTAGAGTGGTTGTGAGCCAGATGCTTTGGAAAATGATTTTCATTAGTTGATGCTTGCTCCTGAAGATGTATGAACTAGAAGGATAGTATTTAATTTGGTTTGATGCCAAGTTATCTTTTCGTGAAAGCACTCACTTATCCTAGAGGCAAAAGTGTCAATGTTTTAATTGTGTTAATTCTGTTAAGTTTGGCAATTAATAATTAATAAATAATTTGAGTTGCAGTGTAGTCTGTTTTATTAATTCATGTGTATATTTGTTCCTTTCTTCTTTTATTAATTTATCAAATTTTATTAGTTTCATCTTATATACATAGTACAGTACTATAAAATAGATTCTATAATTAAATATGCATATTACCTATATAATATTGATAAATATATATTGGTAAAGGTAACATCTACATAATACCTAATTTTTGCATGTATATAGTATTTGTTAGTTTTAACATATTTGTTATTCTGTATTATTTATTATGGTTCTGTATTATGATGATTAGGTAATTGAATAAGATGAATCAAGAACAGATATATTTTATTAAAAAATTACTGAGTATTTTTTTAGCAGCCCAAACTAAGGTGACACAGGTTTTGCTAAGTGGACTACTGTTAAAATAAAGTACCTAAAAATGTGTAGGCAACTTGGGAATGGGGCAGAGAGTAGAGTTTTATTGTTGTTTTGTGTATACATATATATTATTTTCATTTATTTTTATTTTCTATTGAGTATTTTATCTATGTACATTTCAAACCCTTTCCTGGTTTCCCCTGTGGAATCCCCCTCTGCCATCCCTCCTTAATCTTCTGTCATACAATACATTCTGACCACAGGTTCCCCTGTCTTCATAGGTTCCAGGAAGTTTCCACTGCACTAGGTTTCCATATCGCCTCCATAATGTCCCTCAGAAGAGTCTTGAGCACCTGTTGGAAAATGCATAGATTGATATGAATTATCTATTGACGATAATTTTGGTGAGTGTTCAAGAAGAAAGAAATTTATTTAAAAGAAGACGAAAGAGAAAAAGGCTCAATCTTCTAAGAGAATAATAATCCTTTTTAGTAATCCCAAAGAGAATGTTGCTAGAATTAAAAGACATTTTGATAAGATCTCAGAAAGAAAATTAGAAACATGTGATTTGAAACTAGACAGGCCATTTTTGTTACAACATGACAAAGAACTTGGCTGACTTGCACTTTTCTTCTAGTGCTTTGTGTAAGGTAGCACTTTTGAATGATGAAATCGAATATTGAACTGACAATATTTCAGGAAAGTTATTGAAAGTGCAGCTCTGCTATTCTTAATAAAGTTTGTGTGAGAACAATAACTTGAAGAACAAATTATTATTATGAGAAGAACCACAATGTAAAAGATGTGAAAAATTCTCTGCCAATCCACATTAAAACACTGAAGAAGCAATATCAAGAAAGAATACAAAGCAGCTGGCCAAATGACTTTTTAATAAGAACACCAATGCAAGCGAGAACTATAAATTTCAGTCACTACAGCAGGAAAACTTCCACTTCAAAAGGGAAGTGAAAGGGAAAGCCATGACACAAAAGGGAAAACCACAGAAAAAATGTAGGCAGGACTTTGAATCTCCTGCAGTATATAGTATTGTGCCATAGAGATTTGGGTCAGAAGTCCTCTTAGGTATATTTGTTGATTGTTGAACACCTTATTTTTTGAGAGAGTGTAGTATCTGTTATGGACCCAGAGCTTTTCAAGTAAAAGAGGCTGGTTAGGCAGCAAGATATAGGGATCTACTTGTTTCCACCTCCCCAGTGCTGAGATCACAGTCATATGTTACCATATCTGGCCATTTGGCTTTTCACTTTATTATTATTTTTTGTTGTTGCTGGGAATGGAACTAAGTTTCTCATGTTTGTGCAATTTTATTGACTGACCTGTTCCCCCAGTTCCCTGAAGAAATATTTATCATGATTGTGTGGATGTTTCTTTTTCCTTTCTCTCCCTCCATCCTTCTCTCTTCTCTCTTTCTCTCTCACCCCAAATCTCTGACCTGTGTTTATAGGGTAACAGGGTGATTCATGTGCCAAAGCATTTATAAGTCAGATTTGGGGATTTTTTTACTCTAATTTTCCCTAATAGATTTTCTATAGCTCTACTTCCCATCTCATCTTCATACCTCTTATAAAAAAAAGATTTTTAGATTTGGTCTCTTAATCATTCTCCAGCGTTCTTGAGAGTTATGTTTGTGATTTTTGTTTTATTTATAGCCATATGATTGTGATACTTGACGTCAAATCCTAATTCCTTATTCTGATAGTTGTAGTCTTTTGGTGTTGCTTTACAGTGAAGTTTTTTATTGAAATTTTTATTATAAAAATTTCAGGTTTTAAAGAATTTGCTTGATGAATTTCTCATCCAAATTTTGAATGACATTCATTCATCTGTTTAATCTGTTTGTTTTTATTTGCTTTGAGCTTGCAACATTTCAACCAATTTAATGTCTTTGGGTTTGGTTATTGTACTGTGCTGGTGAGGTTCCAAGTTAGTACAACCACTCTGGAAATCACTCTGACAGTTCCTCAGAACTCCTGGGCATATATCCAGAGGATTTCCCAGCATGTAATAAGGACACATGTGCCACTATGTGCATAGCAGCCCTATTTATAATAGCCAGAAGCTGAAAAGAACCCAGATGTCCCTCAATGGAGGAATGGATACAGAAAATGTGGTACATTTACACATTGGAATACTACTTAGCTATTTAAAACAATGAATTCATGAAATTTCGTAGGCAAGTGGGTTAAACTGGAGAATGTCATCCTGAGAAAGGTGACCCAATCACAAAAGAACACATATGTTATGCACTCCCTGATTAGTAGATATTAGCCCAGAAGTTTGGAATACCCAAGACACAATTCACATATCAAATGATGCCCAAGAAGAAGGAAGGAGTGGCCCCTGGTCCTGGAAAGGCTCAATGCAGCAATGTAGGGGAATACCAGGACAGGGAAGTGGGAAGGGGTGGATTGGGGAACAGGGGGAGGGAAGAGGGCTTATGGGACTTTTGTGGAGGGGGGATCCAGGAAAGGGGAAATCATTTAAAATGTAAATAAAGAATATATCTAATAAAAATAAATAAAAAAAGAGAAGCTGTGAAATTTTGAAGGAATCATTTTTCTTTGCAACCCCTCTCTGGTTTCCACTTTCATTTGTTGGGATGACTATCTTTTTTACATGAGGGTCATATTAGTACCCAGTCTTCTAGTTTCGCATCTGTTTATACTATGTATTCATGGGTATGCTAGTGCATGTGTGTATGCTGGTTCGTGGAGATGCACTCATATACATATTATTGTGGAGGTCAGAGGACAACCTTGGGTGTCACCTTCTACCACCTTTGGGAGGTATGGTGATATTTTCTTTTTAAATTTTTAATAGATATATTCTTTCTTTACATTTCAAAAGTCCCCTTTCCTGGTTCCCCCCCCCCCCGAAAATCCCCTAACCCATCTCACCTCCCCCTATTCCTCAATCAACCCACTTCTGCTTCCCTGTCCTGGTATTCCCCTATACTGCAGCATTAAGCCTTCCCAGGACCAAGGGTCTCTCCTCCCTTTGATGTCCAACAAGGCCATCCTCTGCTGCCTATGAACCTGGAGCCATGGGTAACTCCATGTGTACTCTTTGGTTGATTGTTTAGTCCATGGGAGTTTTGGGGGTACTGAGTGGCTCAAATTGTTGTCCCTCTTATGGTAATGCAAACCCTTTCAGCTCCTTGGGTCCTTTCTCTAGCTCCTCCATTGGGGACCCTGTGCTCAGTTCAATGGCTGGCTCAGAGTGTTACCTTCTGTGTTTGTCATGCAATAGCCGAGCCTCCCAGGTGACAGCTATATCAGGCTCTGGTCAGAAAGCACTTGTGGGCATCCACAATAGTGTCTGCGTTTTTAAATTGTATATGGGATGGATCCCTAAGTGGGGAAGTCTCTGCATGGTCATTTCCTCAGACTCTGCTCCACACTTTGTCTCTGTATCTTCTTCTGTGGGTATTTTGTTGCCCCTTCTAAGACGGACCAGAGTATCCATACTTTGTTCTTCCTTCTTCTTGGACATCATTTGATATGTGAAATGTGTCTTGGGTATTCCAAGCTTCTGGGCTAATATCCACTTATCAGTGAGTGCGTACTATGTATCTTCTTTTGTGATTGGGTTACCTCACTCAGGATGATATTTTCCAGTTCCACCCATTTGCCTAAGAATTTAATGAATTCATTGCTTTTAATAGCTGAGTAGTATTCCATTGTGTAAATATACCACATTTTCTGTATCCATTCCTCCATTGAGAGAAATCTGAGTTCTTTCAAGCTTCTGGCTATTATAAATAAGACTGCTACGAACATAGTGGAACATATGTCCTTATTACATGCTAGCGAATCCTCTGGGTATATGTCCAGGAGTGGTACAGGGTCCTTCGGTGGTATTATGCCCAATTTTCTGAGGAATCACCAGACGGATTTCCAGAGTGGTTGTACCAGCTTGCAATCCCACCAGCAGTGGAGGAGTGTTCCTTTTTCTTCACATCCTCTCCAGCATTTAGTTTTGGGTTTAGTTTTCCCAGGGCTTGGAACAATGAGGGAGAAGGGAGGAGGAGAGACAAGAGACAGATGCTTGATATGTGGACAGGAGAGAGGAGCAGAGCCACCATGTAAGGGGACCAAGAGGATGCCACCCCAACTGGGTCTAGAGCAGCCAATATGGAACATAGAAATTAGTAACTAGTAACTTGGTGGGAGGTCGATTCTAGCAGCATGAAGACCAGGCAGCTGCCCAGCTATTGTGCTCTTTAAGACATTGAAATATAAAGGCTGTGTGTTTGTTTCATTTGGAAATGTAAACCACTGAAGTTGGAAGCAACCCCATGTAAGGGATTTATTATTAAATATTAATGCTACGTACTCCATTAAATGTTTCTGAGGCTTTGAGTGTGAAAGAGGGTAATCCAACAAAGATATCTGTGATGTGTACTGAAGCACCTGCTCCTACTGATCCTACTTGCTTTATTTAGCTACTCAGGTCTTCTACTCAACCCCCTCTATCAACTAATCTGATTTTTTCTTCACAGATACCAGACCATCCCCTAATAGAAGCACCACCCGCTTTTAATTGCAGCCAGGCCCACACATCCCAACAATAGAACTGTATCCATGTATTTGTGTCCTTACTACAACTAATTTCTACTATCAAAGTGTTCTGTCACATAGTCAGGGACAGGAAATAGAGACAGAGAGGGTGGAGGTGTAGCAGAAGGGGGAAAGGAATGAGAAAGGGAAAGGCTGTTAGTTCTGGAGGAAATAACGTAAAGACCTGTATTTCCCCTGGCTGTAAGATCTGATTCCAAGATAACCTACCCTTAAACATGAAGGGTGTCACCAATCTACTAATATAGTTCTTAATTATGTTTTCATCGTACAAAAATCACACTTCATAAGAAACCTTTTGTAGTAATTTGAAAGTTACATTTGTTATATTTTAAAAATGAATGAATGAACAAAAGCCTGGCCACTGGGTAAGGTTAAAAACTGAGCTGAACTGTCATTTATACCTGCTAAGAGAAGGAAAATCAATCAGTTTTTTTACAATGGAGTGACACTAGGTATATCAACTACTCCAAGGCAGGCCTCATTTTAGGGTGGTAGTTGACCAACATATAACAGATTCTAGCTTGTGTGTGTTTGTGTGTGTTTGTGTGTGTGTGTGTGTGTGAGAGAGAGAGAGAGAGAGAGAGAGAGAGAGAGAGATCACATTTTTGTAATTACCGGTTGGTGATTTTTCTTTTTCTTTTTAGTCATGGTATTATTTTGTTTTGTTAGTTTGGGGGGATTCTGTTGTTGTATTGATATTTTTGAGAAAGAACTTAAAAGTTGGGTAGGTAGGGAATCAGAGAAAAAGGAAATTAGTTTCTTAATGGAAAACAGTCATGATTTGTTGATTTAAAAATATTATGCAAAATAATTCCCACCATAACAAACGTCAGTGTATCAATTGCTTAACACTAAGCTTGCAAAACTTTTTGAATATTAGTATTAATTTGTCCTCATAAGTTGTTGCTGACTGAATACAGCACAACATAGCACAGCACATGGCAAAATCAGAACTCAAAGGGAACTGATCATTATAAGAGAGTTGTATGGAGAATGAAAACAATCCATTCAGAGCAAGAAATTACAAATGGAAGTTTGAATCTAGTGGGCCAATGGAGAACAATAATTGGCTTCATTCATCTGTTTCAAATTACATGGAATAATTAAAATAATGACATTCAAGCAAAGCTACAGTAGCATCATTTCTGTTCTTGTGGAGAGTATCAAGCGAGCTCTCCTTTAAGGTTATCTATTCATTTATTTCTGTTTGGAGTTCTTTGGCCACAGTTACTGCCTTTATGCTCTTTAATCTGGACCCGAAGCCTTTTTAGTTTAATATTAAAATATCATTCCCTATCCTATGATCCAACAGAAACTTACCCCATTTTTGATACATTTTTAGTTCAAGCATTTGCCACCATTTGATAAGAAGAACACTTTAATGGTATGCTTTTCTCTGTTTCTTACTGCTTGGAGGATGAATCCTCCATGAGGATTCCTCCACTCATCCTCCAGAAGTAGGTAGATCTCTGAGATCAAAGCTAGCTTGTTCTGAAGAGTGAGTTCTAGGACAGCCAGTGCTATAGTGTATTAAAAAGTAACCATAAACATTAAAGTTCTTCTTTTTCAACTATGAAACTCAACTCCCTAGTTCAAGTTCTGTGACGTTGGAATTTGTCAAATTTAAAATAGCGCAAGAATTCCTCAGTAGTATGACAAATATCACCCAATAGGCTCTTGTACTTGAACACTTGCTCCTAGATTGGTGGTGTTTGAAAGATTATGAAACATTTAGGGGTTGTAGTCTTATAGGAAGTAGTATGTCACTGATGGGGTTTGAGGGCTTATAGCCTTTGTGTGTGTGTGGATGCAAATGTGATCAGTAAGTCCTACCTCCTGGAACCATAAGCTAAAATAAACTCTTTATTAAGTTGCTTTTGATCATGATGTTTTATCATAACATCAGAAAAGGGACTAGTACAAATGCCAAGAGGGGTATTGTCTATTTGGATTGATAGACATTTTTAAAAAGACAGGATTCATGCCTCTTATTCACAGTCTGTTGAGAACATATACCTATAAAATGTCAAAGAAAAACCTTGTCAACTTCACATGTGCTGAAGAATATAAAGCAACAACCAAGAGTTAGAGTTACACAAAAGACAAAGCCCACTGAAAACTAAGAGAAGAGTATTTTAAAAATAGATAGAAACAATTTAGGAATTGAATGAAGAAGAAAAACAGTAACAACAATAAAATGTCCTCAGAAGAATTGTAAAGACATAACACCTTTGGCTAATGTATCAGTTGGTTTTGTGTGTCAACTTGACACAGGCTGGAGTTATCACAGAGAAAGGAGTTTCAGTTGGGGAATTGCCTTCATGAGATCCAGCTGTGGGGCATTTTTCTCAATTAGTGACCAAGGGGGAAGGGCCCCTTGTGGGTGGTGCCATCCCTGGGCTGGTAGTCTTGGGTTCTATAAGAGAGCAGGCTTAGCAAGCCAGGGGAAGCAAGCCAGTAAGAAACATCCCTCCATGGCTTCTGCATCAGCTCCTGCTTCCTGACCTGCTTGAGTTCTAGTCCTGACTTCCTTTAGTGATGAACTGGAACATGGAAGTGTAAGCTGAACAAACCCTTTTCTCCCCAACTTGCTTCTTGGTCGTGATGTTTGTGCAGGAATAGAAACCCCAGCTAAGACAGCTAGCAAAATTTTTCAATGGATAAAGGTGTTTGTCACCAAGTTAGATAACCTGAGTTCAATCCTAGGGATGCACAGGGTAGAAGAAGAAAACTGACTTCTACAAGTAGTCCTATGACCTCCATACATGTGTCTGCATACACAATAAAATAGTTAGCTAGCTAGCTAACTAACTCACTATATGTATGTTATTAAAGAAGGAAAACAATGATATCTGTGAAATAAAATAGGCTTCACTAAAAATGAAAGCTTTGATATTAAAAAAAACTTTGTAAATTGTTTTCAATAAAAACAAACGCACAAGAAAAGCATAAATAAGAAAATAACCCACATCCAAATTCTTGCTCTGGACAAGAGGTAAACACAGAGACATACAATGCAATTCACCCCTCCAATCAGTCTAAGAAGAAATTATAAGATAAAAGAGATATGATCAGTCATGTTTGGAAGTCTAATTTCCATGTTGTAAGAGACAAGTTGAGTATTAAGAGAAAACAAATAGTTTAAGGGATTTCAAAGTATAACCATTTTTCTCAAGCTACAAAAGACAGGGATTTTGAGCATAAAAAAAATCATTCAATCATGAGGACATGATCTACCAATGCTTATAGATTTCAATTCACAAGGATAAAATTTCCAAAACTTCCAAGGAGACAGAGACAAATGTATAAAGCTTGTAGTGGTGACTTAATGTCTTTATTTCCAGCAGTCCAGTGATGGAGGGAGGGAGAGCACAGTAAGTCTGTGACAGAGGCCAGCCTTGGTTGTGAGGTCTGGAACACAGTGAGTCAAGGCCAGAGGCCAGCTTGGGATGTGAGGTCTGGAGCACAGTGAGTCAAGGCCAGAGGCTGGCTTAGGATGTGAGGTCTTGTACTGGCTGGTTTTGTGTGTCAACTTGACACAGGCTGGAGTTATCAAAGAGAAAGGAGCTTCAGTTGAGGAAATGACCCCATGAGATCCAGCAATGGGACATTTTCTCAATTAGTGATCAAGTGTGGGAGGGCCCCTTGTGGGTGGTGCCATCCCTGGGCTGGTAGTCGTGGGTTCTATAAGAGAGCAGGCTGAGCAAGTCATGGGAAGAAAGCCAGTAAGGAACATCCCTCCACGGCCTCTGTATCAGCTCCTGCTTCCTGACCTGCTTGAGTTCCAGTCCTGACTTCCTTTAGCGATGAACAGCAATGCAGAAGTGTAAGGGGAATAAACCCTTTTCTCCCCAATTTGCTTTTTGGTCATGATGTTTGTGCAGGAATAGAAACCCCGACTAAGACGAGTCTGGAGCACAATGAGTCAAGGCCAGAGGCCAGCCTGGGGTTTGAGGTCTGGAGCACAGTGACTCCGAGGCCAGAGGCCGGCTTAGGGTGTGAGTTATGGAGCACAGTGAGTCAAGGCCAGAGGCCAGCCTGGGGTGTGAGTTCGGGGGGGGGGGGGGTAACACAAACTGCAGAGTAACATCATATATCAAAGATGAAATAATAAAACTAGATACTTTTATTCACATCAGCAAAGATGGAAATTGTATATATTAAGAGTAGAGAGCAAAGTTCTGAGAGAAAATAGGTTTTAATTTAAGATTCTCTTTCTGGCCAAGATCATATTTTATGAATGAAAATAAATTTATGCTTTTTTCTCAGTATTTTTTTCTTTTCTCATTAATTAATTATTTACTTCACATCCCAACTGCAGCCCCTCCTCTCCTCTCCTCTCAGACATACCCTTCCAAATCCTTGCCCAATTACCCTCTTTTTTTATTTACTGAAAAGGACACTAAAGGGAAATAAAAACAATTTATAATAAAATTAAAGATTCACATGGAAAATATTTCATATAAACACGCTAAAATTGACAATTTTCATGGAAAATTAAAGAGTAAAGTGGTAGACATGTAAAACATTGTTAAATTAATTGAAATATGGGATAGAAATATTTTATGATAGAATTAAAGATTTTTGTGAAAATATTTCTGATAAAATTGTAGAAAAATGTAGAAAAACGTCAGAATTGAAGATTATCATGGAAAATTTTATATACATATAATAATAGTAGGCATAAAAGTATTCCTAAGTTGACTGAAAGTGGAATTATAAACATTTTCTGATAAACTTAAAGATTTACATGGAAAATATTTCTGATAAAATTGAAGAAATATATACAAAAACATGTTAAAATTAAAGATTATCATGGAAATTATACAGATAAAATGATAGACATAAAGATAATCCTAAATTGATTGAAGGTGAAATTATAAACATTTTCAGATAACATTGAAGATTTACACGGAAAATATTTCTGATAAAATTCAAGAAATAAATAGACAAACACATTAAAATAGACTATTTCATAGAAAATTTTACATATAAAATAGTAGATATAAAAGTTTCTAAATTAGTTGAAGGTAGAATTAGAACATTTGTGCTAAAAATCAAAGATTTACATTAAAAACATTTCTGATAAAATAGAGGAAGTATATAGAAAGACATATTAAAATTGAAGATTATCATGAAAAATAATGCAGATAAAACGGTAGACATAAAACATTACTAAATTAATTAAAAGGGGAATTATAAACATTTTCTGATAAAATTGAAGATTTATATGAGAAATATTTCATTAGTCTATGTCGTTTTATTGGAGAGTTGAGTCCATTGTTGTTAAGAGATATTAGGGAATAGTGATTGTTGCTTCCTGTTATTTTAATAACAGGATTATCTTGTTCTTGTCTTTAATAACAACATTATTTTGATGTTGTTTTTATGTTTGTGTGGGTATCTTCTTTTGGGTTTGTTGGAAGAAGATTACTTTCTTGCTTTTTCTAGGGTATAGTTTCTCTCCTTGTGTTGGCATTTTTCATCAATTATTCTTTGTAGGGCTGAATTTGTGGACAGATATTGTGCAAATTTGGTTTTATCATGGAATATCTTGGTTCCTCCATCTATGGTGATTGAGAGTTTTGCTGGGTATAGTAGTCTGGGCTGTTATTTGTGTTCTCTTAGGGTCTGTATGAGGTCTGCCGAGGATTTTCTAGCTTTCATTGTCTCTGGTGAGAAGTCTGGTGTGATTCTGATAGGTCTGCCTTTATATGTTACTTGCCCCTTTTCCCTTACTGCTTTTAATATTCTTTCTTTCTTTAGTGAATTTGGTGCTTTGATTATTATGTGCCAGGAGGACTTTCTGTTCTGGTACAGTCTGTTTGGAGTTCTGAAGGCTTGTATGTTCATGGACATCTCTTTCTCTAGGCTAGGAAAGTTTTCTTCTAAAATTTTGTTGAAGATTTTTACTGGGCCTTTAAGATGTAAATCCTTGTTCTTGTCTATACCTGTAATCCTTAGGTTTGGTCTTCTTATTGTGTCCTAGAGTTCCTGGATGTTTTGGGTTACCAGCTTTATGCATTTTGCATTTTCTTTGACTGTTGAGTCAATGTTTTCTATGGTATCTTCAGTACCTGAGATTCTTTCTTCTATCTCTTTTATTCTATTGTTGATGCTTGCATCTATGACTCCTGAATTCTTTCCAAGGTTTTCTATCTCCAGAGAGATTTCTCTGTGATTTCTTTATTGATTCTACTTCCACTTTTAGATCCTGGATGGTTTTGTACAGTTCCTTCACTTGATTGTTTGTGTTTTCCTATAAGTCTTTAAGGAATTTTTGTGTTTCTTCTTGAAGGCCTTCTGCCTGTTGCCCCACGATCTCCTGTATTTCTTTAAAGGATTTTTATGTTTCCTCTTTAAGGGCTTTTACCTATTGACTGATGTTCTCCTGTATTTCTTTAATGAAGTTATTTAAGTGTTTCTTGAAGCCCTCTATCAGCCTCATGAGATATGATTTTAAACCCAACTCTTGCTTTTCTGATGTTTTGGGGTATCCGGGACTTGCTATAGTGGGAGAACTCGGTTTTGATAGTGCCATGTGGCCTTGGTTTCTGTTGGTAGGGTTCTTGTGCTTGCCTTTTGCAATCTGGTACTAGTTGGTATTGTTGTCTCTGGCTGGAGTTTGTTCCTCCTGTGGGCTTGTAAGCCTGTGTCCTTACTCCTCTAAGCTCAAAAGTGAAAGCACTGCTGGGAGGTATCTCTCTCCTGGATGGGCTATGCACAGAAGGTTGTGGAGTTTCCTGGCTCCCTGGTGCAAATGAAGGTGGGCTGGAAGACTTCTGTCCCAGCTGCTCCACTGATCTCAGAAGGCTATGTAGTCTCCTGGCTCCCTGTTGTAAATGGCAACGGAAAGACTTCAGTCCCAGCTGGTCCACTGATCTTAGGCCATGTGTACTCCTAGTTGGGTCCCCTCCAGAGAGAAGGTGGAGAACTCCCCTCTGTGTGCAAAAGTGAAAGCCTGCTGGGAGATCACTCCCTCCTGGTTGGCTGTGCACAGAAGGCTGTGGAGTCTCCCAATTATCCTCTTCCTTTGGGTATCACCCCAGCCTGGGACAAGAAGTCCCAGTGAGACTAAACATATTGATTCCCCCTGAGGCCCAAAGAGGCAGTTCAGGTAGTGGAAGGGAATCCAGTGTCAGGCAACAAAGTCAGAGTTAGCCCCTGCTCCAATTGTTAGGGCACCCACATGAAAACCAAGCTGCATCAATGTGTAGCTCCAAATCTGTAGGGGACCTAGGTCCAGCCAATCACTGGTTGGTCACCTAGGCTCTGTGAGCCCCCATGGGTCAAGGCTAGTTGACTCTGTAGATCTTCTTATGGTGACTTTGCTCAATAATATCCCCTGATACAAGCCGTGCTCCACCTGATGGTTGGCTGTGGGTCTCTGTATCTGTTTCCATCTGTTGCTGGATGGAGTTTCTCAGGAGACAGTTATGCTAGGCTCCCATCTGTAAGCAGAGCATTAATAATGACAGGTGTTGGCTTTCTCCCACGGAATGGGTCTCAAGTTGTGGTAGTCATTGGTTAGCCTTTAGTCTCTACTCTGTCTTTATACCTGCATAGGTTGTAGGCAGAACAATTTTGGATTGAAGGTTTTGTGGGTGGATTGATGTCCTTCTCCTTCCACTGTAAGTCCTGCCTGGCTACAGGAGGTGGCCATTTCAGCTGCTGGGAGTCTCGGCTAGGGTAACCACCATAGACTCCTCAAAACCAACCCACCCCATCCCAAGTTTCCAATTTGTCCCAGAGATGTCCCCCACTGATTTCCATTTTCACTCCCAGCTCTCTTCTGCCTTACTACCCATACCTTATTCACATCACTGTTCCCCTCCTGAATCCCATCTCTCACCTAGCTCCCTCTCTTCATCTACCTCCAATGAATATTTTGTTTTCCCTTCTGAGTGAGATTCATACATCCTCTCTTTGGATCCCTCATTACCCAGATTCTTTGGGACTGTGGATTGTACCATTGTTATCCTGTACTTTATGACTAATATCCACTTATGAGTGAGTACATACCATATATGCCTTTCTGGGTCTAGGTTACTTCATTCAGGAACATATTCTAGAGTTATATAAATTTGCCTGCAAAACGCAGAATGTTCTTTTTTAAAATAGCTGAATAGTATTCCATTGTATAGATGTAGCACTTTTGGGGGGTCTATTCTTCCATTGTGGGACACTGGGTTGTTTCCAGCTTCTGGCTACCACAAACAAGGCCACTATGAACATAGTGGAACACATGCCTCTGTGGCATGGTGGAGCATCTTTTGGGTATATGCCCCTGAGTGGTATAGCTGGGTCATGGAGTAGAACTATACCTAGTTTTCTGAGAAAAAGCAAGATTGATTTCAAAAGTGGTTATACAAATTTGCTTTCCCACCAGTAATGGAGGAGTGTTGTTCTTGCTCTACATCCTATCCAGCATGTGCTATCACTTGATTTTTGTTCTTAGCCATTCTGATGGTTGTAAGATGGAATTTCAGAGTTGTTTTAACTTGCATTTCCATGATGATTAAAAACATTGAACACTTCTTAAAGTGCTTCTCAGCCATTTCAGATTCCTCTGTTGAAAATTCTGTTTAGTTTTGCACCCCATTTTTAATTGGGTTATTTGGTTTGTTGAATCTAACTTCTTGAGTTCTTTATATGTTTTACATATTAGAACTCTGTCATATGTAGGGCTAGTAAAGATCTTTTCACAATCTGTATGCTGCCATTTTGACTTATTGATGATGCCCTTTAGCCTTGTAAAAGCTTTTCAGTTTCATGAGGTCCTCTTTATTAATTGTTGATCTTAGCACCTAAGCCATTGGTGTTCTGTTCAGTAAATTGGCTCCTGTACCAATGTCTTCAAGGCTCTTTTCAACTTTTTCTTCTATTAGATTTAGTGTATCTTATTTTACATTGAAGTACTTGGACATCAATTTTAGCAAGGTAATAAAAATGGATCTATTTGCACTGTTCTATATATAGACATACAGTTAGATTGGAACCATTTGTTGAAGATACTCTCCTTTTTGAACTGTCTTGGCTGCTTTGTCAAAGATCAAGTGTCCATAGGTGTGTGGGTTTATTTTTGGGTCTTCAATTTGATTCCGGTGATCAATCTGTCTTTTTCTATACCAATAACATTCAGTTTTCCATCTCTAGCATTCCCTCACTTTGTGTTTTCTTTATTGCTTCTATTTCCATTTTCAGGTCTTGAACAGTTTTATTCATTTCCTTCACCAGTTTAGTTAAAATTTCTTGTATTTCTTTAAGCGTTTTATTCTTTTCCTCTTTAAAGGCCTCAATTATCTTTATAAGTTTGGATATAAAGTCATTTTTCTCATGTATTAATATATCCAGGGCTTAGCTGCGCTTTGAATGTTCTTTATTGTTCTGGCTTTTGTTGATTGTGGTATTATGCTGGCCTTTAGCAGTCTGGTTGTCCCTGGATGTTCCTGGCTCAATAAGCATGTGTTGGGTAGCCTTGGGCTAGACAATAGAACGTAGGGGTTAGTACATATCTTAGAGCAACTGGGTGTGCCACTGGGGACTTAGGGAGCAGGGAACTGGGGGGTGGGAGGTGATATAATTTGTATATTCCTGGTGCTGTAGGCCTGAGATGGGCAAAGAGGTGGACAGACAATGGTGTTCTAGGCAGGGGGTAACACGCTGCTCAGGGCCCAGTTTTGTTTTAATTTCTAAAAATATTTTTATTTAGTCTTCTCTTAAATATTACATCCTGACAGCAGTTTCTTCTCCCTCCACCCCCTCATAGGCTCCACCACCACTACTTCCCCCCTTGACCAGATCCACTGTTGCTCTTGTTCCCCTTCAGAACAGAGTAGGCATCTCAGGGATATCAACTAAGCACAGCATAACAAGTTACAATAAGACTAGGCACAAACCCTCATTGAGCTTGAGAGAAAGCTCAGCCATTATTAAAGGCTAGGCTCACAACCAAAAATAAAGGTATTCTTAATAAAGATTGTTGTATCATTTAAATAAAATCTAGAGTTAAAATCCAGATCATTCTAGAGCCAAGGGAAAGACAAGATTGGATGCTAAGAAGATATTTTTCAGAGGAAGTGTGATTTCTCGGGTTTTGGCACCATTGTTACGTTCATAAAAAGAGAAAGAGGTTTAGAGAATATGGTATACAGTGGTGTGGGGGAAGGGGGTGCTCCAGTGGGTATCTCTTCCCCTGTAGAGGGACCAGACACACACAGACATGGTATAGAATAGAGTTCATTCAGGGAAGAGGATGGGAGTTAATGGGGTAGCAGACGCAGAGAGAGGCAGAGAGAGGCAGAGAGAGGCAGAGAGAAGCAGAGAGAAGAGAAGTGGAGGCCAGGCCATGACCAGAGGAGGCAAGGGGAAGAGAGCCCAAGAGGGGAGAAAGGGGAGAGTGCCAAGAGGTAAGAGAGGTAAGAGAAAGAGGAGGGGGCCCAGCCAGCGGCTATCTGGCTCTTGCCAGGCAACTGTGGGGAGGGGCATACCTGGCTGTTGCCAGGTGATTGTGGGGTGGAGCTTAGATAGAATCCTAACAGGAAGTATTTGAATAATTATTAATTTTATACAAAGGAAGAAAAATACTTTTCCATTTTTAGTAAATAAATAAATAGATATAAAATTGCCAAATAAACAAAATGACAAAGAAATCTGAAAATAGAGGATTGCATAAAATGTCAGATAAAAGCAGGGATAAAAGGATAAGTCCATATAATTATTCAGATATTTTCAAGGCGTGAAATGCAGAAGAAAAGAAATTATGTATCTTGCCTTCTGAAACAGAGAGTTCTTTTGGGGTGTAAGAAAACACAGAGTTTGGTTAGAGTGCAAAGTGTTTGGAGTCCAGAGCGTGGGTCCCTACAGCTTGTTTGTCTTTTGAGGCTCTAGCACAGACTGAGGCATATTCTCATGCTTGGTGCATTCTAAGCCTTCCTTAGCTTTTTGTCTTAGCTGATAGAAATTTTTTTTCAGCTTATGGGAGCTCATTTGTGTTACACAAGCAGTGTACTACAAAGCCTTGGGGCTTTAATGTAACAAAAGACATATCAAAGATACATGTTTTACCCAGAGACCCATTTCATGCTTCTCTTTTCCTGATCATTATAGAAGTTTCTGGAATATAAATATTATTCCAAAGAATGAAGGGGACCTCACATTGATTAAGACTGTGTTTCTTCCATGCCAGTGAATTTGACCTCAAAGTAAAAACAAATTTGTATTGTAAAATACCAAGGAAAAATATTTCTGGCACATCTGTTTTTATGAATGGAAAATCATACCTAGTATAGAATTATGACTATGTTCAGTTATTAATTAATTTTAGCACTCTTCTTGATCAAATGAGAATTAAAAACATCTTTTTACATCAGGAAAATAAATCAAATCCAAGCATTATGTTATATAAATATTTTAAGGATCAGTAGAATAGTATTTTTCTGTAGATACTTAATTGATCATATGCAAATTCAATTTCTTTGAAGTAAAGTTCAGCATCACTCACGTGAATTAATTGGACAGGCCTGCTTGAATTAATGAAGCATCAGAATTTAAGACAACTTTCCAATATTTGCTGTAACTTGGACTTGAATTTAAAACTCAACAATTACAAAAGGTGTGACCATGAATACAGTACAGTTTCTGAGCTTATTTCCTCAGCACTGATGTTCTTATAATTCTGTCTATTTTACATGGTTGTTTTGAGGATTAAAGTGAAAATGCTTGTAGGAGAACTTGGCATGAAACAATAACTCAATAAACTTTACATGTTTTTTATTGTTCCCTGAATGTGAACTTAATGAAAATGAATTGGCTTCTCTGAAAGCCTAAAGGAAACCTCAACACACCAAATTGTTATAAATGTTAAGAAGAGAGTTTCATCCACAAATGGAAAACTGGAAACTCAGTTTTTGTATTTGAGTTCTAAAGCCATCTTTTAGTCTGACGATACTTTTCACATGTCCTTGATTTTCTGTTTAGTATGTGACTTTGTTAAATTGATTTGGGGTATAGGATAGAAATGTCTATTAAGTAAAACTGCATGATTCATTTTAAATTTACATGACAACAAACAAAAAGAACTAATTAGCTTCAGTTCTCAAAGGGTTTCACCCACAAGGCTAAATAGTACAGTTTCAGTTTGTTGTCTGTAAATTCTTTTATTATAGTTAATTGTGTATAACATTCAAAGAAATAAAACAGAATTTACAACAGAGGAATCTCAAATGGCTGAGAAGCACTTAAAGAAATGTTAAAGGTCCCCAGTCATCAGGGAAATGCAAATCAAAATGACCCTGAGATTCCACCTCACACCAGTCAGAATGGCTAAGATAAAAAACTCAGGTTACAGCAGGTGCAGGAGAGGATGTGGAGAAAGAGGAACATTCTTCCATTGATGGTGGGATTGCAAACTTGTACAACTACTCTGGAAATCAATCTGGAGGTTCCTAAGGAAATTGGAAATAGATCTACCTAAAGACCCAGCTATACCACTCTTGGGCATATAACCATCCCAGAAGGGCATATGCTCCACTATGTTCATAAAGGCCTTATCTGTAATATCCAGAAGCTGGAAATAACCAAGATGTCCTACAACAGAAGAATAGATACAGAAAATGTAGTTCATTTATACAATGGAATACTATTCAGCCATATTCGCTGGTATACAGGCAGCTCACCAGCAAATAAACTAACTGCTGATGGCTTTCCATGCTCTAGCAGTCATCTACTGCCAGTAGTAGCTCCCCAGGAAGAACATGGCTCCCACAAAACCACCATCTCTCCTTAGATAAATGGTAATGGGCTTGATTGATCCTTGGACCTTCATTTCTTAAGTACTAAAGTGTACCACCGCATACAGTGCTGGACATTCAATCCAGGGCTGTGTGCATACTCACAAGTCATATGCTTTACAAAACTACTTTACCAGATGTAAATTTATGGTAAGGATAGAGACTCTATAGAGCCCAGGCTGGTCCTCCAAATTCACAAACATGACTCAGTGTCTGTCCAGTCTTATACACAGGTTTGAGACAGATATGTCTTGGCCTCAGGCTTGTCTTTAGGATGTGTAACCTAGGTTGATGCCAAGCTATTGATCTTGCCATTGTTTCTCATATCACAATATTTAAAGGTGTGCCATTACACCCAGATTTCAGGCATGTGGCAGTGATATATTGCTAGGATTAAACCATGTCTTCAAAAAAATAAAAGAATGAGGACATCCTGAGTTTGCAGGCAAATGGATGGACCTAGAAATATCATCCTGAGTCAGGTAACTCAGACCCAAAAGGAAATGCATGTTATGTACTCATTAATAAGTGGATATTAGCCAAAAATGTATAGAATACCTAGGATACAGTCCACAGAACATAAGAAGGGTCCAAGTAAGGATGCTTCAATCCCACTTGGGAGGGAGAAGAAAGTAATTATAGGAGGCAGAGGGAGGGAGAACCTGGGTTAGAGAGGGAGGAGGGAGAAAAGAGAGAACATGATCAGCTATGGGGGACAGGAGAGAAGCCCTGAGGATCAGCAGAATGACTGGAAACATGCAATCTCAGGGGGGATGAGAGGTGGTGGGACCCTCTAGAAAGTACCAAAGACCTAAGAGGTGAGAGACCTCTTAGGACTCTCAGAACTCAAAGGGAGGAAACTTAGGTGAAATACTCAACAGTAGGGAGAGGGAACTTGTAGTTCCTACCTCCAGTAGAAAGACAGGGTCTCAAGTGGAGGGATGCAGTTGTCATCCTACAGTTAAAACTTTGACCCAGAATTTTTCCTGTCTAATAGAACTTCAGGGACAAAAATGGAGAAGATCCCAGAGTAAAGGAGGTCCAGTGATTGGCCCAACCTGGTATCCAGCTCAAGGGGAGGCTCCAAGGGCTGACACTATTACTGATGCTATGTTGTGCTTACAGACGAGATGCTAGCAAGGCTATCAGCCAAGAGACACCCAACAAGCAGCTGACTGTGACAGAGGCAGACTTATACCTAATCATTGAACCCAAGTTAAAGGAACCTCTGGGTTGAATTATGGAAAGGCTAGAAGAAGCTGAGGAGGAGGATGACTCCATAGGAAGATCAGCAGTCTTAACTAATCCAGACACCTGAGATCTCTCAGACACTGAGCCACCAACCAGGCAACATACAGGATCTGGTCTGAGGCCTCAGACATGTATACAGCAGAGAACTGGTCTTGCCTCAGTGGGAGAAAATGCACCTAACCCTCTAGAAACTCGAGGCATCAGGGAGTAGGGGCAGTGGGCAGACATCCTCTTGGAGACAGGGGGCAGGAGGAATGGGGTGAGGAACTGTGGGAGGGTGGACCAGGAGGGGGTAATGACTGGACTGTAAAAATATAATGATAATGATAATAATAATAATAATAAAACATTAGTTTTTAGTAGAAACTTAGTAGGTACAAGAAAGGATATTTAATACTCTGTGACGAGTGTAGCTTGTACTTATAATTTTCAAAGAATTTAGGAATAAACTGAGCTTTTAAAAATTTTTTTTTGATTTATTGAAAAGGGAAGTAAAGGGAAGTAGAAACACTTTATGATAAAATTAAATATTTACATGAAAACTATTTCAGATATACACATTAAAATTTGACAATTAAAAATTGAAAATTAAGGAGTAAAGTGGGAGACATGTAAAGCCCTGCTAAATTAATTGAAATATGGGATAGAAACATTTTATGATAGAATTGAAGATTTATGTGGAAAATATTTCTGATAAAACTGTAGAAAATGTAGAAAAACATGTTAGAATTGAAGATTATCATGGAAATTTTTATATAGATATAATAATGGTAGGTGTAAAAGTATTACAAAGTTGATTAAAAGTAGAATTATAAACATTTTCTGATAAACTTGAAGATTTACATGGAAAGTATTTCTGATAAAATTGTAGAAATATATAGAAAAACATATTAAAATTATAGATTATCATGGAAATTATATAGATAAGATGATAGGCATAAAGATAATTCTAAGTTAATTGAAGGTAGAATTATAAGCATTTTCAGATAACATTGAAGATTTACACGGAAAATATTTCTGGTAAAATTCAAGAAATAAATAGACAAATACATTAAAATTGACTATTTCATGGAAAAATTTACATATAAACTGGTTGATGTAAAAACTCTTTCTATAAATTAATTGAAGGTAGAATCAGAAACATTTGTGATAAAATCAAAGATTTACATTGGAAACATTTCTGATAAAATAGAAGTATATAGAAAGACATGAAAATTGAAGATTATCATGAAAAATAATGCAGATAAAATGGTAGACATAAAAACATTACTAAATTAATTTAAAAAGGAATTACAAACACATTCTGATATACTTGAAGATTTACATGAGAAATATTTCATTAGTCTATGTCTTTTTATTGGGGAGTTGAGTCCATTGTTGTTAAGAGATATTAGGGAACAGTGGTTGTTGCTTCCTGTTATTTTTGATGTTGTTTTTATGTTTGTGTGGGTATTTTCTTTTGGGTTTGTTGGAAGAAGATTACTTTCTTGCTTTTTCTAGGGTATAGTTTCTCTCCTTGTGTTGGCATTTTCTATCAATTATCCTTTGTAGGGCTGAATTTGTGGATAGATATTGTGCAAATTTGGTTTTATCATGGAATATCTTGTTTCCTCCATCTATGGTGATTGAGAGTTTTGCTGGGTATAGTAGCCTGGGCTGGCATTTGTGTTCCCTTAGGGTCTGTATGAGGTCTGCCCAGGATCTTCTAGCTTTCATGGTCTCTGGTGAGAAATCTGGTGTATTTCTGATAGGTCTGCCTTTATAAGTCACTTGCCCTTTTTCCCTTACTGCTTTTAATATTCTTTGTTTGTTTAGTGAATTTAGTGTTTTGATTATTATATGCCAGGAGGATTTTCTGTTTTGGTCCAGTCTGTTTGGAGTTCTAAAGACTTCTTGTATGTTCATGGGCATCTCTTTCTCTAGTCTAGGGAAGTTTTCTTCTACAAATTTGCTGAAGATATTAATTCGGCCTTTAAGATGTAAATCCTCACTCTCATCTATACCTATAATCCTTATGTTTGGTCTTCTCATTGTGTCCCAGAGTTCCTGGATGATTTGAGTTACCAGCTTTATGCATTTTGCATTTTCTTTGACTGTTGAGTCAATGTTTTCTATGGTATCCTAAGCACCTGGGGTTCTTTTTTTTTTCTTTTTCTATATTCTTTGTTTACATTCCAAATGCTTTCCCCTTTCCCAGTTCCCCCCTCCTCATATGTCCCATAATCTCTCTTCTCTCCACCCATTCCCCAATCACCCCTCCCATTTCTCTGTCCTGGTTCTAGCCTATGATGCTGGATCAAGCCTTTCTAGGACCAGGGCCCTCTTCTTGGGAATCATTTATTATGTTAATTTTGTCTTGAGTATTCAGAGCTTCTGGGCTAATTAATATCCACTTATCAGAGATTGCATTCCATGTGTACTCTTTTGTGATTGGGTTACCTCACTTAGGATGATATTTTCCAGTTCCATCCATTTGCCTAAACATTTCATGAAATCATTGTTTTTAATTGCTGAGTAGTATTCCATTGTGTAAATATACCACATTTTCTGTATCCATTCCTCCATTGAGGGACATCTGGGTTCTTTCCAGCTTCTGGATATTATAAATAAGACTGCTATGAACATAATGGAGCATGTGCCCTTATTGCATGCTGGGGAATCCTCTGGGTATATGCCCAGGAGAGGTATAGCAGGACCCTCCAGAAATGTCATGATCAGTTCTCTGATCAGAGGAACTGCCAGACTGATTTCCAGAGTGGTTGTACCATCTTACAATCCCACCAGCAGTAGAGGAGTGTTCCTCTGTCTCCACATCCTTGCCAACACCTGCTGTCTCCTGAGTTTTTACCTTTAGCCATTTTGACTGGTGTGAGGTTAAATCTTAGGGTTGTTTTGATTTGCATTTCCCTAATGACTAATGATGTTGAACATTTCTTTTCTTTTCTTTTCTTTTCTTTTCTTTTCTTTTCTTTTCTTTTCTTTTCTTTTCTTTTCTTTCTTTCTTTCTTTCTTTCTTTTTTTCTTTCTAGTTTTTTTCTTTTTTTTTAGTGTTTTTTTTTTTTTTTAAGTTTTTTCGAGACAGGGTTTCTCTGTGTAGCGCTGGCAGTCCTGGAACTCACTTTGTAGACCTGGCCTTGAACTCAGAAATCTGCCTGCCTCTGCCTCCCAGAATGTTGGGATTGGGTGTTGGCGTGCACCACCACTATGTTGAACATTTCTTAAGGTGCTTCTCAGCCCTTTGAAGTTCTTCAGGTGAAAATTCTTTGAAAACCCATTTTTAATAGGGTTATTTGGCTCTCTGGGGTCTAACTTCTACAGTTCATTGTATATATTGGATATTAACACTCTGTCGGATGTAGGCTTGGTGAAGATCTTTTCCCAGTGAGTTGGTTGCCATTTTGTCCTTTTGACAGTGTCCTTTGCCTTACAGAAACTTTGTAATTTTATGCAGTCCCATTTGTCAATTCTTTTTTTATTCAATATATTTTTATTTACATTTCAAATGATTTCCCTTTTCCTGGCTATCCACTCCCCAAAAGTCCCATGAGATCTCTTCCCACCCCTGTTCCTCCAACCACCCCTTCCCACTTCCCTGTTCTGGTATTGCCATATACTGCTGCACTGAGACTTTCCAGAACCAGGGGCCACTCCTCCATTCTTCTTGGACATCATTTGATATGTGGATTATGTCTTGGGTATTCCAAGTTTCTGGGCTAATATCCACTTATCAGTGAGTGCATACCATGATTGATCTTTTGAGAGTGGGTTACCTCACTTAGTATGATGTTCTCCAGATCCATCCATTTGTCTAAGAATTTCATGAATTCATTGTTTCTAATGGCTGAATAGTACTCTATTGTGTATATATATCACATTTTTTGTATCCATTCCTCCGTTGAGGGACATCTGGGTTCTTTCCAGCTTCTGGCTATTATAAATAGGGCTGCTATGAACATAATGGAGCGTGCTTACTTATTACATGCTGGGGAATCCTCTGGGTATATGCCCAGGAGTGGTTTAGCAGGGTCCTCCAGAAGTGAGGTGCCCAGTTTTCAGAGGAACTGCCAGACTGATTTCCAGAGTGCTTGTACCAATTTGCAACCCCAGCAGCAGTGGAGGAGTGTTCCTCTTTCTCTACATCATCGCTAATACCTGCTGTCCTCTCAGTTTTTTTTTTTTTTTTTTAGGGCTTAATCCACTTTTTATTGGATATTCAATATATTTACATTTCTTTTTTTTTTTTGTCTTTTTTTTTATTTGATATAATTTATTTACATTTCAAATGATTTCCCCTTTTCTAGCCCCCCCCACTCCCCGAAAGTCCCGTAAGCCCCCTACTCTTCCCCTGTCCTCCCTCCCACCCCTTCCCAGTTCCCCGTTCTGGTTTTGCCAAATACTGTTTCACTGAGTCTTTCCAGAACCAGGGACCACTCCTGCTTTCTTCTTGTATCTCATTTGATGTGTGGATTATGTTTTGGGTATTCCAGTTTTCTAGGTTAATAACCACTTATTAGTGAGTGCATACCATGATTCACCTTTTGAGTCTGGGTTACCTCACTTAGTATGATGTTCTCTAGCTCCATCCATTTGCCTAAGAATTTCATGAATTCATTGTTTCTAATGGCTGAATAGTACTCCATTGTGTAGATATACCACATTTTTTGTATCCACTCTTCTGTTGAGGGATACCTGGGTTCTTTCCAGCATCTGGCAATTATAAATAGGGCTGCTATGAACATAGTAGAGCATGTATCCTTATTACATGGTGGGGAATCCTCTGGGTATATGCCCAGGAGTGGTATAGCAGGATCTTCTGGAAGTGAGGTGCCCAGTTTTCGGAGGAACCGCCAGACTGCTTTCCAGAGTGGTTGTACCAATTTGCAGCCCCACCAGCAGTGGAGGAGTGTTCCTCTTTCTCCGCACCCTCTCCAACACCTGCTGTCTCCTGAATTTTTAATCTTAGCCCTTCTGACTGGTGTAAGATGAAATCTTAGGGTTGTTTTGATTTGCATTTCCCTAATGACTAATGAAGTGGAGCATTTTTTAAGATGCTTCTCCGCCATCCGAAGTTCTTCAGGTGAGAATTCTTTGTTTAACTCTGTACCCCATTTTTTAATAGGGTTGTTCGGTTTTCTGGAGTCTAACTTCTTGAGTTCTTTATATATATTGGATATTAGCCCTCTATCTGATGTAGGATTGGTGAAGATCTTTTCCCAATTTGTTGGTTGCCGATCTGTCCTCTTGATGGTGTCCTTTGCCTTACAGAAACTCTGTAACCTTATGGTCCTCTCAGTTTTTAAGCTTAGCCATTCTGACTGGTGTGAGGTGAAATCTCAGGGTTGTTTTGATTTGCATTTCCCTAATAACTAATGAAGTTGAGCATTTTTAAAGATGCTTCTCAGCCATCCCAAGTTCTTTAAGTGAGAATTCTTTGTTTAGCTCTGTACCCCATTTTTTAATAGGGTTATTTGGTTTTCTGGGGTCTAACTTCTTGAGTTCTTTGTATATATTGGATATTAGCCCTCTGTCAGATGTAGGGTTGGTGAAGATCCTTTCCCCATCTGTTGGTTGCCAATTTGTCTTTTTGATGGTGTCCTTTGTCTTACAGAAACTTTGTAATTTTATGTGGTCCCATTTGTAAGCTATTGGTGTTCTGATCAGGAACGTTTCCCCTGTTCCCATTTCCTCAAGGGTCTTCCCCAGTTACTTTTCTATTAGTCTCAGTGTGTCTTGTTTTATATGGAGGTCCTTGATCCACTTGGAGTTGAGCTTAGTATGAGGAGATAAGAATATATCAATTCGCATTCTTCTGCATGCTGACCTCCAGTTGAACCAGCACCATTTGTTGAAAAGGCTATCATTTTAGCACTGGATGTTTTCAGCTCCTTTGTCGAAGATCAAGTGACCATAGGTGTTTGGGTTCATTTCTGGGTCTTCAATCCTATTCCATTGATCCACTTGCCTGTCATTGTACCAATACCATGCAGTTTTTAACAGTATTGCTCTGTAGTACTTCTTGAGGTCTGGAATACTGATTCCCCCAAGAAGTTCTTTTACTGTTGAGAATAGTTTTAGCTCTCCTGGGTTTTTTGTTATTCCAGATGAATTTGAGAATTGCTCTTTCTAACTCTATGAAGAACTGAGTTGAGATTTTGATGGGGATCACATTGAATCTGTACATTGCTTTTGGCAAGATGGCCATTTTAGCTATATTAATTCTGCCAATACATGAGCATGGAAGATTTTTCCATTTTCTGAGGTCTTCTTCCATTTCCTTCTTCAGTGACCTGAAGTTCTTATCATACAGATCTTTCATTTGGTTAGAGTCATGCCAAGATACTTTATATTGTTTGTGGCTATTATGAAGGGTGTCATTTCACTAACTTCTTTCTCAGCCTGCTTATCCTTTGAGTATAGGAAGGCTACTGATTTGCTTGAGTTAATTTTATAAGCAGCCACTTTGCTGAAGTTGTTAATCAGCTGTAGGAATTCTCTGGTAGAGTTTTTTGGGTCACTTAACTAGACTATGATATCATATGGAAATAGCAATAGTTTGACTTCTTTTCCAATTTGTATCCCTTTGACCTCCTTATGTTGTCTAATTGAACTAGCTAGTACTTCAAGTACTATATTGCAAATATATGGAGAGAGGGGGCAGCCTTGTCTAGTCACTGATTTTAGTGGGATTGCTTCAAGTTTCTCTCCATTTAGTTTGATCTTGGCTACTTGTTAGCTGTATATTGCTTTTATTATGTTTAGGTATGGGCCTTGAATTTCTTTTCTTTCCAAGACTTTTAGCATGAAAAGATGCTATATTTTGTCAAATTGTTTTTTTAATATCTAATGAAATGATCATGTGGTATTTTTCTTTTGAATTTGTTTATTTAGTGGATTGAATTGATCGATTTCTGCATATTGCACCATCCCTGCATCCCTGGGATGAAGCCTACTTGATCATGGTGGATGATCGTTTTGATGTGTTCTTGGATTCTGTGGGCAAGAATTTTATTGAGTATTTTTGCATCGATATTCATAAGGGAAATTGGCCTGAAATTCTCTTTCTTTGTTCGATTTTTGTGTGATTTTGCTATCAGCTTAATTGTGGCTTCATAGAAGGAATTGGGTAGAGTTCCTTCCATTTCTATTTTGTGGAATAGTTTGAAGAGTATTGGTGTTAGGTCTTCTTCGAAGATCTGATAGAATTCTGCACTGAAGCCATCTGGTCCCATGCTTTTTTTGGTTGGGAGAATTTCTATGATTCCTTTTTATTTCTTAGGGGTTATGGGACTGTTTAGATGATCTATTTGATTCTGATTTAATTTTGGTATTTGGTATCTATCTAGGAAATTGTCCATTTCCTCCAGATTCTCCAGTTGTGTTGAATATAGTAGAGTCTGATGATTTTTGAATTTCCTCAGTTTCTGTTGTTATATCTCCCTTTTCATTTCTAATTTTGTTAATTTGGTTACTGTCTCTGTGCCCTTTGGTTAGTCTGGCTAAGGGTTTATCTATCTTGTTGATTTTCTCAAAGAACCAGCTCCTGGTTTTGTTGATTCTTTGTATGGTTCTCTTTGTTTCTACTTGATTGATTTCAGCCCTGAGTTTGATGATTTCCTGTCTTCTACTCCTTTTGGGTGAATTAGCTTCTTTTTGTTCCAGGGCTTTCAGGTGTGTCATTAAGCTGTTAGTGTATGCTCTCTCCATTTTCTCTTTGGAAGCACTCAGGGCTATGAGTTTTCCTCTTAGCACTGCTTTCATTGTGTCCCATAGATTTAGGTATGTTTCTGCATATTGAACCATCCCTGCATCCCTGGGATGAAGCCTACTTGATCATGGTGGATGGTCGTTTTGATGTGTTCTTGGATTCGGAAACCACATGATCATTTCATTAGATATTAAAAAAAAACATTTGACAAAATTCAGCATCTTTTCATGCTAAAAGTCTTGGAAAGAACAGAAATTCAAGGCCCATACCTAAACATAATAAAATCAATATATAGCAAACAAGTAGCCAACATCATTTTCATTAACTTCTAAAAAGTCTTTGATTTCTTTCTTTATTTCTTCCTTGACCAATGTATCATTGAGTAGAATATTGTTCAGTTTCCATGTGTATGTGGGTTTTCTCTTGTTTTTGTTGCTAAAAGTGGAAAAGATCACTTTTCCTCCATAGTGATCTGATAGGAGGCATGGGATTAGTTCCATCTTCTTACATTTGTTGAGGTCTGTCTTGTGACCAATTATATGATCAATTTTGGCGAAGGTACCATGAGGTGCTGAGAAAAAGGTGTATTCTTTTGCTTTAGGATGAAATGCCATATATACATATACACATACACATACACATACACATACACATACACATACACATACACATACATATATATCTCGGTTAAATCCAATTGGTCCAAAGCTTCAATTACTTTCACCATGTCTCTGTTTAGTTTCTGTTTTTCTGATCAGTCCATTGAGGAGAGTGGATTGTTGAAGTCACCCATGATTATTGTGTTAGGTACAATGTGTGCTTTGAGCTTCAGTAAAGTTTCTTTTATGAATGAGTGTGCCCTTGTATTTGAAGCATAGATGTTTAGGATTCAGAGTTCTTCTTAGTGGATTTTTCCTTTGACCAGCAAGAAGTGTCCCTCAGTGTCTCTTTTGATGACATTAGGTTGAAAGTCAATTTTATCTGATATTAGAATGGCTACTCCAGCTGGTTTCCTGAGACCATTGGCTGGTAAAATTTTCTTCCAGCCTTTTATTCTATGGTAGTGTTTGTCTTTCACACTGAGGTGTGTTTCCTGTATGCAGCAAAATGTAGGGTCCTGTTTCCTTATCCAGTCTGTTAGTCTATGTCTTTTTATTGGGGAATTGAATCCATTGATGTTAAGAGATATTAAGAAATAGTGATTATTACTTCCTGTCATTTTTGATGTTATTTTTATATTTGTGTGGTTATCTTCTTTTGGGTTTGATGAAAGAAGGTTACTATCTTGCTTTTTCCAGGGTGTAGTTTCCCTCCTTGTATTGGAGTTTTCCTCTTATTATTCTTTGTAGGGCTGGGTTTGTAGAAAGATATTGTGTAAATTTGGTTTTGTCATGGAATACCTTGGTTTCTCCATCTATTGTGATTGAGAGTTTTGCTGGGTATAGTAATCTTGGCTGACATTTGTGTTCTCTTAGAGTCTGCATGAGATCTGCCCAGGATCTGCTAGCTTTCATGGCCTCTGATGAGAAGTCTTGTGTGATTCTGATAGGTCTTCCTTTATATGTTACTTGCCCTTTTTCTCTTACTGCCTTCAATATTCTTCCTTTGTTTAGTATATTTGGGGTTTTGATTAGTATGTGATGGAAAAGATTTCTGCTCAGGTCCAGTCTGTTTGAAGTTCTGTAGGCTTCTTATATATTCGTGGGCATCTTTCTCTTTAGGTTAGGGAAGTTTTCTTCCATAATTTTGTTGAAAATATTTGCTAACACTTTCAGCTGTAAATTTTCACTCTCATCTATACCTGTAATCCTTAGGTTTGGTCTTCTCATTGTGTCCTGGATTTCCTGGATGTTCTGGGATGCAAGCTTTTTGCATTTTGCATTTTCTTTGACTGTTGAGTCAATGGTTTCTATGGTATCTTCGGCATCTGAAATTCTTTCTTCCATCTCTTGTATTCTGTTGTCGATATTTGCATCTATGTCCCCTGATTTCTTCTCAAGGTTTTCTATCTCCAAAGTTATCTCCCTTTGTGATTTCTTAGTTGTTTCTACTTCTGTTTTTAGATCCAGGATGGTTTTTCTCAGTTCCTTCATTTGTTTGTTTGTGTTTTCCTTTAATTCTTTAAGAGATTTTTGTGTTTCCTCTTCCATGACTTTTGCCATTTGACTCACTTTCTCCAGCATTTCTTTAAGGTTTTTTTTTTTTTTTTCCGTTTCATTTTTATTGGCTTCTATCTCTTGAGCCTTATTCTCCTGAATTTCTTTAAGTGAGTTTTGTGTTTCCATTATACGGGATTCTAGCTTATTCATGTTCCCCTGTATTTCTTTAAGAGATTCATTTATGTACTTTTTGTGTTCTTCTAGCAGCATCATGACCAGTGATTTTAAATCCAAATCTTGTTTTTCTGGTGTGTTGGGGTATCCAGGACTTGCTGTTATTGGAGGGTTTGGTTCAGACGCTCCCATATTGCCTAGATTTCTGTTGGTAGCATTCCTACATTTGCCTTTTGCCATCTTGTTATCCCTGGTGTTAGTTGTTCTTGTCTCTGGTTAGTGTTTGAACCTCCTTTGAGGTTGTAAGGCTATTTTCACAACACTGGATGAATGGGTTTCCCCTGTCGCAGATTGCTGATGTGTTGCCCTCCTCTTGGGTGCCCTTGGAGCCCTAGCGTGCCTTGCCCCAGATTGTTTCTGTGAACCAGGTCATGCCTGTTTGGTCCTTCAGGGAGTGCTGATGGTGTAGGCTGTGGGGACTTTTTCTGAGTGCTGATCACTCTGCTGGGCAACCGATCCCCCAACCAGGTTGATGCACACAAGGCTAGCCTAGCTGCTCAGGCCCTGAGTCCAGGCAAAAGCCTGACAGGCTTCAGCCTGAGCAATGTTCGTTTTGGGCTATGACTGCTAACTGGTTCTGACAGGTAGCCAAGATGGAGCTGTGGGTGCCCCCTGCAAGTCCCAGGACTGACTGCTGAGTAAATAACCTCCTGGCTGGGTTGGCACACCGATGCCCCCCCCAAACAGCCCAGGGCCTGAGTGCCTGTGGGGCCTAGACCCCTGCGATGTTTGCCTTGGGCTAAGTCTGCATACATTGGGCTGACAGTTTTCTCTGGTGTCCAAGAGCAAAGATGGCGGAGCGCATCTCCTAACTGACCTTCTCCTGTATTTCTTTTAATTTATTTACATTTCAAATGATTTCCCCTTTTCTAGCCCCCCCACTCCCCGAAAGTCCCGTAAGCCCCCTTCTCTTCCCCTGTCCTCCCTCCCACCCCTTCCCACTTCCCCGTTCTGTTTTTGCCGAATACTGTTTCACTGAGTCTTTCCAGAACCAGGGGCCACTCCTCCTTTCTTCTTGTATCTCATTTGATGTGTGGATTATGTTTTGAGTATTCCAGTTTTCTAGGTTAATAACCACTTATTAGTGAGTGCATACCATGATTCACCTTTTGAGAGATTTATTTATGTCCTTCTTGTGTTCTTCTTACAGCATCATGACCAGTGATTTTAAATCTAAATCTTGTTTTTCTGGTGTGTTGCTGTATCCAGGATTTTCTGTTGTTGGAGAATTGGGTTCAGGTGCTACCATATTGCCTTGATTCTGTTAGTATGTTCCTACATTTGCCTTTTGCCATCTGGTTATCTCTGGCATTAGTTGGTCCTGTTGTCACTGGCTGGTGCTTTAATCTCCTGTGAGCCTGTAAGGCTATTTCCTCACCACTGGATGACTGGGTTTCCCCTGGCACAGATTGCTGATGCGCTGCCCTCCTCTTGGGTGGTGTTGGGGCCTTTGTGTCCTGCCCCAAGCAATGTTACACTCAGGTTGTCTCTGTGGACTGAACCTGGGGCTGCCTGTCTGCTCAGTCAGGGAGTGAAGATGGCAGCAGAGATCCCACAGGCACCCTGCAGGGCACAGGAAACACACCTGGCTGGCACACAGATGAACCACTGATCTGCCCAGGTCCTGGGCACAGGCAGCATCCTGCAACTCAGTGGTCTGCATTCCAAGAGATCTTCAACTCGGGATATCTTGGTAACTGGGTCTGCTTGTCCTGTCTGACTGGGAGTGAAGATGGGCAGTGGTGCCGACTACTCTGAGGTTCTTTCTTCTGTCTCTTGTATTCTGTTGCTGATGCTTGTATCTGTGACTCCTGAATTCTTTGCAAGGTTTTCTATCTCCAGAGATGTCTCACTTCGTGATTTCTTTGTTGTTTCTACTTCCACTTTTAGATCCTGGATGGTTTTGTTCAGTTCCTTCACTTGATTGTGTTTTCCTGTAATTCTTTAAGGGATTTTTGTGTTTCTTCTTGAAGGGCTTCTGCCTGTTGACCCATTATCTTCTGTATTTCTTTAAGGGATTTTTGTGTTTCCTCTTTAAGGGCTTTTACCTGTTGACCGATGTTCTCCTGTATTTCTTTTTATTTACGTCTTTCTTGAAGCCCTCTATCAGCATCATGAGATATGATTTTAAATCCAACTCTTGCTTTTCCGGTGTGTTGTGGTATCTGTGACTTGCTGTGGTGGGAGAACTAGATTCTGATGTTGCCATGTGGCCTTGGTTTCTGTTGGTAGGGTTCTTGTGCTTGCTTTTTGCCATCTGGTGCTAGTTGGTATTCTTCTCTCTGGCTGGAGTTTGTTCCTCCTGTGGGCCTATAAGCCTGTGTCCTTACTCCTCTGAGCTCAAAAGTGAAAGCACTGCTGGGAGATCTCTCTCTCTCCCCTGGCTGGGTTGTGCACAGAAGACCGTGGAGTTTCCTGGCTCCCTGGTGCAAATGGAGGTGGGTTGGAAGACTTCTGTCCCAGCTGCTCCACTGATCTTAGGCCCTGTGTGCTCCTAGCTGGGTCCCCTCCAGAGAGAAAGTGGAGATCTTACCTCTGCACTCAGAAGTGAAAGCCTGCTGGGAGATCACTCCCTCCTGGCAGGCTGTGCATAGAAGACGGTGGAGTCTCCTGGCTCCCTGGTGCAAATGGCAGCAGGAACTAAACTGAGCTTTATTAGGAAAAGAAATGAGATTGAAATCTGTGAGCATGAGTAGAATCAAAAGGTTTGGAAATTCTTTTAAATTTAAATTTCATAGTCTTGAATAAGGCAATCCAAATATTTCATTGGATAGTATAATACAACATATTGTAACGAATTCTATATATAGACCCCTAGGCATATGTGGGTACAACTGATATTTGGGAGAAATACTATTCTCTGAAACTGTAGTATTGTTCATCTCTCTTATGGTGCATAAAAGTGTCTTTTCCTAAAGGTTTTCTTCATTCTCCCTTAAACTCTTTTCAATTAATATTTTGTGAGAAATGGTAGATTTAAGAATGCTCAGATTTGTAGGAAATAATATACTGTTATCTTTCAAATAGTTCAATATGATCAAAGTATTGTATGGTAAGGATTAAGAAGATGCATACAAACATTTTACATATTAGACAGAAGAACTCATACAAACATAAACAACAACGTTAAACAACTCAGTATGACTGGAGTTGTATCTAGAGTTTTGGAAACTAGGAGAGTAGTTCATTCTTGGATTTAATTTTTAACACCATCTGGGTAGCCCAATGATTTCGTATTCTTCAGTCTTTCATATATAAAGATGGTGATGGTAGTAGAGTGGGCTTAAATTTAGAGACCAAAGGGTCAGATGCTGTAATTTGTTATGTACATGCAACTGCAACTCCGTGTAAGGACTCTAGTATTAGAGAGTCAAGAAAGGCAGAAATAAAATGTAAAAGAAGTGTGTATTCACCTACATTGTTGCCTCTTATCATGACTAGCTACAAGGATCAGTGTGTAATATAGTAGGTGATTATATTTAAGTGTTTTTCAGAGGTCATAAAAAAAAAAACCCAAAATTGAACTGAAAGAGACACTATTAGGTTTTGTACTCAGGAGCGATTTTACCAGAAAAAGAATGCTTGCATAGAAGGCTAATCCTGACTGACCACAAATCACTTTTTTTCCAACATCCAAAGATTTTCTTAACAGTCCGTGGTTAGTTTTTTTGTAGCCTTGGTTGCCTCCTTACCCTCTGGCATGCTCGAACTTCTGGCCCTTGGAATGGACATAGGGTTTGGTGTGGTTGTGTAGGGTTCCTAGGGCCTTGTCAAAATGCTGGTACATCCCTCTGCCCTTCCAGGACTAGGCAGCAGCACAGTGCCCTGTCCCTAGGCCTGGCTACTCACCCACAGTGCACACACCTTCAGCTTGGGTACTTCTAGAATCCTCATATCATCTATGGACATCCCCACAACCACAGCGGTTTTGTTCTCCTGGCCAGGAAGCTTCATCTTTCAGATCATCCAGGACAGGGACAGAGGTGTCCAGTTAGTGTGGCTCATAAATAACCTTTTCACCACACAAATCACTCTTTGTTCTGTCAGAAACCCTGTGTGATAAATATTATTCTTATCATTGTGCATGCCAAAATATAGCAACAGTAGCAATGTAGTTTTTCAGTTATGCTGCATATAATGATAATAGTGATATGTATCATATCTTGTGCACCAACTTGTGATATATCTATGGTAATTTTCTTGAAATATACTATGATTATGGAAAATTGGTACAATCAAGAAGTTTTCTCCAGTTTTCAATGACAAAATAAATACTCAGGAAATAAATATGTCTATGACCATGAAGTAACTATTGGCTTTAGTAGAACCCAGGACTGCAGATTCCAGACATATGTTGATCACTTCACCTATTTCCTATATCATAAAAGGTATTATATATCACACACACATACACACACACATGATAGGGAATATATATATCATATATATGACAGGAATTATATATATTATATATATGATAGGAATTATATATATTATATATGATAGGGAATATACATACACATACATATATAAAAAAGATATATATGTATAAAGATATATAAAAGATATATACATATATATATATAAATATAAAGAGAGTCATTCTGATTCATTGCTACTGACACTTGTAGACTTTCCTTAAATTCTTACTTTGTTTTTCTTTCTAAACTTTATCTTACTCATTACTTTAATTTAATTTCTTCCTGCTCCCTGCTATCTTCATTATCCTCATAGTTGTCATCTTCTTTTCTTCCTTCTTTCCTCCATTTTCCCTCCTCCTCTTTTCTCCTCCCTGCTCCTCCTTTTCTCCTACTCTTCATCCTCCCTTTCTTCCTCTTCCTCCTTATTCTTGCAATTTTGTCATTTCCCTCTACATTTTACAATTATGAGCATAAAAACTCTCCTTTTCTTTACCCTTTTCTCTGTTTCAAGATAATCTCTTCTTCAAAGAGAAAGCTCTATTCAGTAAAGCCATGCTATTCACATGTTAATTTATTTCAGTGAAGCTTTCTTTAAACAGGCCATAGACCTCCTCATTGCCAAACCCAGTAGCTCCTTTTCAGGCTCCATTCATATGAACCTTTATGTAATTTTGGCACTATACCATTGACTATCTTAACTCTTTCAATTCTTTAATATGCATGACACAAATTTTCCTATGTTTCTTTTTTAACATTTATTTATTTATTTATTTATTTATTTATTTATTTATTCGTTCATTCATTCATTATGTCCACAGTGTTCTGCTTGCATATATGCCTGAATGCCAGAATAGGGAGACAGATCCCATTACAGATGGTTGTAAGCCATCAACTGGTTGCTAGGAATTGAACTCAGGACTTCTGGAGAAGTAGTCAGTGCTCTCAAACCTGAGCTATTTCTCTAGACCTCCTATGTTTGTTTTGGTTTTTCAAGACAGGGTTTCTCTGCATAGACCTGGCTGTCCTGGAACTCACTCTATAGGTGAGACTGGCTTCGAACTCAGAAATCTGCCTGCCTCTGCCTCCCAAGAACTGGGATTAAAGACATGCACCCCCACTGCCTGGCAAGGAGTATTTGTCAGAAGTGGGATTCGAACCCACACCTCTAGGGGAGACTGTGACCTGAATACAGCGCCTTAGACCACTCAGCAATCCTGACACACCCTCCTATGTTTCTTAATGTTAGTTTTCATTTTCATTTAGTGGCTTTCTTTTTTGCCCATATTTTAGTAGATTAATGTGTTACAGTTTAACTCTTTTTCTGATCCTTCTCTTTTCATATGACTGTTTTTTTTTATTCTATGCATTTAATATCCGCACTTGACCAAGATATTTCATTTTGAGTTCAGAGCTCTATTAGCCTGCCTTGCTATTTTATACCTTGCTTTCATCATACTCCATGAAAGCTCCCTTTGATCCTCCCAACCAGATACATGTTCTCTTTTGTTATACTGCCAATAGGATTTTGTTCTTAGTTCTCACTGGGCGGTGACTCTCATCAAATGGAAATATATAGTAAGTCTATTTTTACTCACTTCATTTTTCTTAATAGATAGTGACATCCTTGAAGACAAGAATCACTGAATTCACTTTAGAGTCAAAATTCAGTTGTCTTTAATGAGAGGGCAATCTATATTTATTGAAGCTAATTTTATCTAGTTTGTACTAATTGATCACCATCTTGGAATTCATAGCCTAGAATTTCTCAGATCTAAGGCCTTTTTAATTATACACCATGCTTTAAAGTAATATAAACAACTTCCTTTCCAAAAAGCCATATTCTGAAGGTCACAACTGGATATTTTCTGGGGATGCTATGTGATAACCATTCTTTTTATCTTAGGGAAACAGAACCGCATGTTTTTTGACACTACTGCCATATTTGACATAGAAGGACTACAGATAGAAAAGGAGCCTAGCCTAACTCAAGAAGGGTAGTTTTCTTAATGGTGATCATTGAATTCTAAGCCAACATACATGCCAAGGATGAAGCATTGGGACAGAGTCCATTATCCACAGAGGGCAGCACTCACTTTCTTTCTCTTTGCTTATTGCCTACACACCTGCCAAACAATGCCTACATTTCCCCTGATGCCTTCCCAAGAACTTGACCATAGTTTTCTTTGTCTTGTACTGGTCTGTCTTCTCAATGCTACTAGAAATCTTACATTCTCGTCTTACTGGATAAAAAGAGGGGTTTATGGGTACTTGTCTTCCAGTTAGAATTACACTCCTGTGTTTCCTTAATGCTATTATTTACTTAATTTTTTTAGTATTAATATAACTAATTAATTTCAATATTCTATTTTCTCATTGCCTACTGAGAGTATGTCTTGGTCTAGATTGGTTATCTTCTGTGTTAGATTTATAGAGGGTAGGCATGAGTCTGCTTAGCTCAAGTGATTTTTAGTTTAGCATCATTCAAAATGTATAATTCATAAGCCAATATGCACTTGATAACAATTTATCACCATCTACTAATATTTGATTTGAATGTAGTTGTCTTCAAACTATATCACATGATTTATAAGTAGCACAGCTATAGCTTCCATTCTTGTGATCACAGCCAAAATTGTTGTGACTGCAACATCAACTTATAGACATCTTTCATCCTAATAAGAACTTGAAATGTGATATAAGGACTGTATGTACTGAAACATAACAATGCAAAAGTCTGTGCTTTCATAATGGCAATGACAACAGGCTATCTGAAAATAAATTTGAGAACATTCTAGAAAATAAGGAGTAGTGTGTTAAAATATTGTCTTCTAGATATGATGTGATGATCTCACTAATGAACCCATTGCAGTTATAGTTAAATAAGAATAAGCTAGTTAAAAATTCCAGCATGTGGGTGAGGGGATGCCAAGGCTTTACCACTAGCTGAGGTAACAGATAGTTGCTAGAAGTGAACTCATTCCTATTGTAAGTGTATGGTCACTGATAGGTTTCCCATATTTCCGTGGATTGCCATGAACCTACACATATAGATGAAACATTAACTAAGATTTAGGAGATTATCAAAACTAAAAAGCATGAAGTCAAGAGTGGGCATGATTAGAAAAAATAGGGGAGTTGAATGGGATTAGAGATGATAGTTTTTTATTATATACATGCTTTGAATATACATGCTTAAAAATGAAGAAAAATTTTAAAAAAGCATGGTTCATATCTGAAAGGGAGTTAATATAAGGTTTCATGAAGAAGTTTATAGGTGACATGATCAGATTTATAATGTAGATGGGATTTTCCATTCTACAAGTAATGAGTGAAAAATGAATCAGAAAAACAAAAATTAAAACTATGATACAAATTAAAAAGGAAAATATTAAAGAGAAATCTCTGATATTTGACATGATGGTCTGGCACTCACAGATCAGGCATGCCATTTTCTATTGAGCATAAACTTCCTAGAATACCAATATCAGCTAATAATTCTGAGACAATGAGGAAATGAAATAAAATAAAGGCATGTCAAAGTTTTATCAAAGCACAGATAAAACAAGGTAAATTTGTCATCTGCAAAAACTAAACATCTTCCTGTCTACTGGAATGCTTAGAAATCTAAAATTATGCATTTTGAACCAACTGAAATCCAACTCCTATCATAGATTCTTTTGACATCTTATTACTGAGATACATCAGGATTCCTGTGGAAAGTGTTTTCATTCATAGATGTGAATGAATATAAAGATGTGAATGAATATTGCTTAACTTTGAGCACATTTATTTCTGTTTACAGCCCTGAATACATTGGCACTGACAATAAAACAGCATTTTACACACACACACACACACACACACACACGCGCTGCGCGCGCGCGCGCGCGTGCGCGCGCGCACACACACACACACACACACACACAGAGAGAGAGAGAGAGAGAGAGAGAGAGACAGTGAGAGAGAGAGAGAGAGGGAGAGAGGTGGGGGTGGGGGGTAGGGGCTGGGGGGTGGGTGGGATTGGTGAGGCAAGGAATGGATAGTGGTACCAGAGCAAAGATGAAGGTAGGAGAGTATTATCTGCCTATGTGGGATAACTTCATTAAAAAGTATTTTTCATATACTACTCATATATATGAAATTCATATAATATGAAATTTTAGGGAAATAATAATAATATGATTCCTAATGGCCTTTTCAGACATCCTGAGTGATATTTTTCTCTTACCCTCATTGATTTGGTTTTGAATGAATGAATCTTCATTCATTCTTTCTCCATAACTATCACTCCGTTTTTCCATTTTGTCCTTCAATTCATCTCTGTACAATTTTTGTCTCCACATTCCCATTTAGTATACAGTTATTCTATCAGCTTTACTTCCTCAGGCAACCCTGACTAACAGCGCAACATTTAAAAAATGTTGGGGATAGTGCCATTCTTTTATACTGCAACCATGGGCATGTACCACCACACAAAGTCTAGACATGCTATTTATAAGGTGAGACAAAAGAGAACAACTGTGATTTACATATGGCTTGTCTCTTGAAGATTCATGTATAGGAATCTTATTCTCTAAATTCATGTTATTAAAGTATTGGGTGGTTTGAGATGTGGGGCCTTATGGGACCTCAAACTCATATCATAACAATCTTGTGAAGCAGGGAACTGAGGAGTAGATACATTTCTTAAAAAAAAAACAAAACAAAACAAAAAAAAACACCCAGAGTATTTTGAAAGATGAAGTCATATTTCCTTTATGATCTCTTGTTTTCTTTCTCACCAAGTGATACCATCTCTTTCTCTTATTTCCACCTGCCATCCATCATGAAGCCTTCATCAGAATAAAGTAGATGCCAAAACCATCTATTGGATACACAGAACTGTGAACTAAACAAATCCTTTTTACTTATAATGTACCTAGTATCAGGCATTGTGTTATAGTAATGTAAAACAGACTATTACAAGAATATTTAAAAAGGAAAATTGAATTGTCTATGAAATACCCAAGCAGAGATGCCAAGTATACTGATAGATATAGGGTTCAAAGTAAGGGTTTTACTTATTACTTAAACTCAAATAGATAATAAGATAATTCTGGAATCCTGTATAACATAAAAAGAACATTTGCCTGAGAATTAGAAGCCAATGTTAATCAAAATTTAAACAGTTGATAAAATAGAGTCAAAGATGAGTAAAGAAATTTGAGTGTCGTGTATGCCAGGATTTGAAAGTGTTGAGAAGCTAACACAACAGTGCTTGCTGACAGGAGCCTGATATGGCTGTCTCCTGAAAGGCTCTGCCAGTACCTGACAAATACAGAGGGGGATGCTTGCAGCCAACCACTGGACTGAGCTCAGGGATCCCAGATGGAGGAGTTGGAGAAGGGACTGAAGGAGCTGAGAGGGTTTGCAACCCCAAGGAGGGAGCAACAGTGTCAACAGGCCAGACACCTGGAACTCCCAGGGGGACTGGACCACCAACCAATGAATACACATGAACTACCCATGGTGCAGGCCACATATATGGCAGAGGATGGCCTTGTTGGACATCAGTGGGAGGAGAGGCCCTTGATCCTGAGGGTGTTTGATGCCCCAGTGTAGGGGAATGTCAGGGCAGGAAGAATAGGAGAGAGTGGGTGGGTAGGATTGTACCCTCATAGTGGCAGGGGGTGGGGGATGGAATAGAGGGTTTCCAAAGGGAAGAATTAGAAAGGGGAAACATTTGAAATGTAAATCATGAAAATATCCAATAAAAAACAAGAAAAAAGTATTGTTGAGATATCAAATTTGCTCAGTTTGGAAATTATGAACATTTTAATGATAAGACAGTGAGAGCTATTTAAGTGGACAAATGCATGTATGTGAAGATAGCAGCAACATAGGCATGAATAACTTTTCAAACTTATATGAGAAGTACAGGGTCAGCTACATGAATATGCTAGACAAGCATAGAGGGATAGCATAAAAGTACCACTAGGAGTTGGTTCAGATCACTAATGTAGCTTCAATGAGTAATTGAGGGCTTGTAACAAATGTAATATGTGTTCAATCAATGTGCTCAGTGAACAAATGACAAGGGGAAATTGATAGAGAAATTTCCAGAGGATATAAAAGGAATTGGTTCTTAAGCAGAGAAGTTAAATGGTTTTGGTTATGAATTCAGAAACATCATCTATTTAGTGTTAGGGGTTTCCACTGAAACTTCCTGATCTTTATTGTTATCTTATTATATATGTTTTTATTTAGTTCATATCTTTCAATGATATTCTCATCACAGATTTTTTGAAAACAGCAAAAATCATCTAGACAAGTTTTGTGAATTGATTTATTTCATATTTTGATAAATGTGTTCACTGTCCTACTTGGGCAACAATTCCTATTTATGAAACTGTCACAATGTTGTCATTTGGCTCAGTAAAGCACTTTATGACAATCTGAATTGCTCATTAAAAAACTGGGTTGCTTCATAATGTAGTGATTTCCCCATTACTGGAAAACTCTCCATGCAGAGGCTAGCCAACATCTGACCGAATAAACATTTTGCTTTACTTAAATCATAAAACATCTTTTTTTAAAGGTTCTTAAAGCATGGCCAAATAATATGATTTTTTATTTGAAAAGCAATTGTGTTTTTGATGCTGTTATTTTATATTTTTTACCTGGTGTAAGACATCTGATATTAATGAACAAACAGACTTTGGCAACAATATCATATATAGGAAATTTATATAATGACAATTTATATAAGTAGTCTTTTTTAAAATTAGAAAGGGAAAATAGGGAAGGAGGAAGGATAAGGAAGGGAAAGGACAGAGGGAGGGAGGGAGGAAGTTGGGGGAGGAAGGAGGGAGAGAGAGAGAGGGAGAGGAGAGGGAGGTAGAGGGTTGAATTTTATTTGCTTTCTACTGGCCAGCTGGAATTCCATATTACTATACAGAAGCTTTGGAATTAGAAGTTTTCTTTGGAGAAGAGTTACTGTCAGGAAGTTTGTATTTTTTCCCTTTCTGTCCAGCATTAAGTTGTGCCTGCTCTCTTGAAGTACTCGAGAGATTTAGTGTTTAGGTAGCCTGTTTTGTCAATTCCATTGGATAGTTTTAGCAATATAAAGTGACTGTATTTCTAGATGATTGGTGATGGGAACACTGTGAAGTTGATATGCACACATGACAGAGGCAAGGTTGGAGAAAGAGCTCTATTGTGGATACCTTTTCAATTCAAACTTGGCAGTCACCATCTAATCTCCGTTAGAGTGTTCTTTTTGTCAAACACTATAATCTTGGCCCCTGGTTACTATTCAGAGAAAAAAATGATGGGGAATTAGGTGTATTGGGGAAGATTCATGAACAGTGCTTCCATATGAACACTGCAAATTCCAGAATATGAGCAGTGCATATTCCAGAATCTACAATGACTTCACTGTACCTACTTTATAGGCTCTCCCAGTACTGATTGGGCTACCTTGGTATGATTGTAATTTTATAGTGGAATAAACTGATACTCAGATAAATAATATGCTCAAGGACACACAGATTTAATATTAATCTTGACCTGTTTAGCTCTGAAGATAGTCTGTTAGTACATTTGTTCATAAATTAATTAATTGTGGTTCTGATGATATTTTTATCCATTTAAATCACTATTGTTAATTGATTACATTTATTGGACAATTTTATAACATGGTAAAAACAATATATACATGTTTATATGCGGGATGAGTCTTCTATCCAGATGGTGTCTCTAAGAGACAGAGAATGAGAGAAGCACAAATAGCTCCCGTGGCTGTTCCTGCAGACCAGAATCTCTAGTATATCCATTATAACACATAATGGGGTTCAGGCACACCAGAAACCCACAAAACGGTTCTGAGCCCAGGGCCTGACCTGTTTCTTGCTTTTTGTACACACACACACACACACACACACACACAGAGAGAGAGAGAGAGAGAGAGAGAGAGAGAGAGACAGACAGACAGACAGACACACACACACACACACCCACACACCGCCTGGACATGCAGTTTCTCACATGCATCCTCACATGACATGGTTGTGTACTGCTCAAGATCCACACAAACACCTCACATTTGTGTGTGTATGTGTGTGTATATGTGCACATGTGTGTGTGAGTATGCATGTGCATATGCCTGTGTATATATACATGTGGGAAACAAGATAATCTGATAGGAAAATTAATTAAGTAGTAGTTACAATATGTATTAACTTGCAACTGTAGTTTCTAAATGCAGGAAGCATTGTATCTGATAGTCTTACCTCTGTAACTAAATTGACTTTGGAACATGAAACCAATGAAATGAGAAAAAAAGTAAATTCTATTGGGATTTTTGTTTCTGAGAAACAGATATACCTAGTTAAGTCAGCAGCTTCTCTGGTGTTGAATGATGTGTTTTGAACTTTTAGCTGTGCCAAAGAGATAGAGTATAAGAAATAGGGTTAAGACTTCTCTTTCCCTAAATTATAAAATGATGCCAATCGTTGCCTCTATATCTGAGAATAGGACCATATCTAAAAGATGGTCAACTGTACAAATAACCACTTGATAATACTGGAGTTTTTCAGAGAAGTAATTGCATGTTCCACAGGAACAATGGTACTTGTTAAAATCAGGGAGGAGAGTGCAAAGGTACAAATCAAGTAAAGAGAATGAGTGAGATGCAGAATAAAAGATATTACTAGGAAGCTTGTAAGAATGAAGTACTGTGGAAAGATGCTATGAATGAAGGTAATTGTGTTACTTTTGATAATAAAGGGGTTCTCTGTGCTGGATACATGTGTGCCCATATTCTGAAGTCTTTCATTTAGTGACTTCATAAAAAGTACTTCCAATATTCTCACATCCCATAACAGAGATATATAAACAGATTTCATGTTGCTGAAGATAAGTTCAAAACTGAAAAACAGTTGAAGAAATAATGCATTTGGAATTAAAATTAAATTTATCCACACACACACACACACACACAATTCTCTTTTTGGAAAGACACCTATGCTCAGCATATGAGAGTGTTCTAGTTTGCTTTTCTATTGCTATTATACAACTTTGATCAAAAGCAGCTTGGGAGAGGAAAGGAGTTAGTTCCTTTACACTTCCATGTCACAGTCTATCACTGAGGGAAGTCAGCACAAGCAGAAATCTGGAGGCAGAACATTGAAGCAGATAGGTGCAGGAATGCAGTTTACTGGTGTCCTGCCAGTGGCTTACTCAGATACCTTGTTCAGGCCCACCTGTCCAGGGATAGCAAAATCCACAGTGAGTAGGTCTTCAAATATGAATCAACAATTGAGAAAATATTCTCATAGATATGCCTAATAGCCAATAGGATGTTGACAATTTCTCACATGATGTCTTTTCTTACAGTGAACGCTAGTTTGTGTCAACTGACAAAAACTAACTAGCGCATTCTTACCCTTTGCGGAGCACAGGAGAACTTAGTGAATTCTGCATATCATTTTCTCTAAATATTTAAGAGTTTTCCTCTAAATATTTAAGACTTGTAAATCACAGTGTTTTAGTTAGAGTTTCTATTGCTGCACAAACATCATGACCAAGAAACAAGTTTGGGAGGAAAGGGCTTATTCAGCTTGTACTTTCAACACTGCTATTTGTCACCAGTGCAAATCAGGACTGGAACTCAAGCAGGTCAGGAAGCAGGAGCTGATGCAGAGGCCATGGAGGGATGTATCTTACTAGCTTGCTTCCCCTGGCTTGCTCACCTGCTCTCTTATAGAACCTAAGAATATGAGCCCAGGGATTTTACCACCCACAAGGGGCCCTCCCCACTTGATCACTAATTGAGAAAATGCCTCACAGCTGGACCTCATGGAGGCACTTCCCCAACTGAAGCTCCTTTCTCTGTGATAACTCCAGCCTGTGTCAAGTTGACACACAAAACCAGCCAGTACACACAGTAATAGACTATTAAGTGAAATATGTATTACCTTTCTACTTTGACAAAACCACCTTCATAACAATTTTGAATGCTGAGATCCAATTCAAAATTTTTATACTGCTAAAAGCTGTGCATCAAAAAGAGGGAGGAGGCTTTTTTCTCATTCTAGAATACCTCTACATCAGGAGGAATCTCATGGAAAAACATGTCCACGCCCTAGGCTGTGTAATCAAGCCCATTCCAAATGGCACTGCTTTGGTGAATCCTCTTTTGTTGGGATTTTCAAGAGTTAAGGTGTGGCTTGTTTCAGGAAGAAAGGTCTCAAGGAGTTGCCTGAATATGCTGTGGCATCAGGCTGAAGAATTCTTGGGATTCTTGCAAAAATTGCAATTTAAAGAGCTGGTGGTGATCTCCAGGGAAATATATACTCTTTGTTTCATGGGGCTTTCATTTCTGGGAAAGGATGTAATCAGAGGATTGTCAGATCAGGATTCATTATGTAAATCAGGATGATGAACGAGCAAGGCACAACAACAACAAGACCCAGACCATAATTCTGCTGTACTTAACTATAAGATGTGGACTTTTCTTATTCAGATCTCCTAAAATGACTTAAGGGGAATATACATAAGTGTCATATAGTGCCCAAACTAGGTAGGGAACACATTTGGCTCAACATCTGATGAAGAAAACAAATGCAGTCTGTGTATAACAGATGTGGCCTCATAGGATCTCTCATTTGTAAGCCCCACTGAGACATGTATCACTCCTAACAGGACCTGGGCAAGTGGAAGGAAGAGCTTGTGCTGTGTCCAGGGTCTCTTAGGAAATTGAGGTAGTCTTTGATTTGAACCAGAGAGACCGACTGGGATTCATTTTAGGTAGTGTTGTGTCATAGTAACATAAGGATGGTTCTGAATATAGCTAGAGAAATATGAGTGCACCCGAAAAAGTTTTGTCAGGGTGACTCTGGGGAGGTTTATTTTGGAGAAATAGGTTCTGGCATCTGCAGATAACTGTGATGCTCCTAAGGGGTACCTAGGGATGCAGAGATTAATTCTGCAATACCTTCTGAAGCCTAAAGCTCATAGTCCAGCAACCAAGCCAGTATTTTTTTGCCATAATTTTCTACTGAAAAAAAAGGAACCTTCACAGTACCTTATTACTAGTGAGGCCACACATGTCAATCAAAAATGAGAGAGCTGTTTTCCTCCAGAGGAATCCATGGGATTCTGCTTTATTAATAAGCTTCATTGACATAAATGTGGCTCCGAGAGGATGGTACATTTTGAGAGATTTGAATTTTTCTACTATAAATACATTTAATAACTAAACAGAATCACAATTAAAGAATTAAAGGGCTGTACTCATTCAGACAAACAAGATACATTTCTTCAGACTAAGAAATTAGCTTTATAGATTATTATTCAATTGGTAAAATTGTATCACAACAAAGACTATTATTGCATCACATGTCATTCTCAGGATAATTGTTTTATAATGAACATTATTGCCAAAATGGCAGGAAAGAAGAGATATCTTACATATTTTCTTTAAATTTTCATTTTTCTCTTCCTCCTAATGAGTAGGATAGTAGTATCCACATTTTGGTGTGATCTTTCTTGGGTTTCATTTAGTCTGTGAGTTGTATCGTGGGTATTCCAAGCTATTTTCCTAATATCCACTTATCAGTGAGTATATACCATGTGTGTTCTTTTGGGACTGGGTTACCTCATTCAAGATGATATTTTCAAGTTCCATCTGTTTGCCTGTGAATTTCATGAATTCATTGTTTTTAATAGCTAAGTAGTACTTCATTGTGTAAATGTGCCATATTTTCGTATCCATTCCTATGTTGAGGGACATCTGGGTTGTTTCCAGCTTCTGGCTATTATAAATAAGACTGCTATGAACATAGTGGAGCATGTGTTCTTTTTATATGTTGGAGCATCTTTTGGGCATATGCCCAGGAGTTGTATATCTGAGTCCTCAAGTAGAACTATTTCCAATTTTCTATGGAACCGCCAGACTGATTTCCAGAGTGTTTGTACCAGCTTGCAATCCCACCAGCCATGTGGGAGTGTTCCCCTTTATCCACATCCCCACCAGCATCTGCTGTCACCTGAGTTTTTGATCTTAGCCATTCTGACTATTGTGTGGTGGAATCTCAGGGTTTCAATTTGTATTTCCCTGATGACTAAGGATGTTGAACATTTCTTTAGGTGCTTCTCAGCCATTTGAGATTTCTCAGTTGAGAATTCTCTGTTTAGCTCTGTACCCCATTTTTAGTAAGGTTATTTGGTTCTCCAGAGTCTAACTTCCTGAGTTCTTTGTATATTTTGGATATTAGCCCTCTATTGGATGTAGGGTTGGTAAAGATCTTTTCCCAATCTGTGGATTGCCATTTTGTCCTATTGACAGTATCCTTTACCTTACAGAAGCTTTTCAATTTTCTGAGGTCCCATTTGTCAATTCTTGATCTTAGAGGATAAGCCATTTGTGTTCTGTTCAGTAAATTTTCCCTTATGCCAAATCTGGCAGGGAGAAAGGAATGGGAAAGATAAAGGGGGGCAGTTTGGATATGGGAGGAGATGAGGGAGAAACAGAGAGTCAGAAATTTGAAAGCAGGTGTGTAGCAGTGGGGGAGGGGGAACTAGGGGTAGCCACTAGAAAGTCCCAGATGCCAGGAACACAAGAGATTCCCAGGATCCAACAGGGAGGACTTTAGCCAAAATACCCAACAAAGGGGAGATAGAACCTGTAGAGATCATATCCAGTGGATAAGCACTTCCCCTTGTTGAGGGATGGGGCCACCCAACCACCTCAATAATATTAATTCAGAATTCCTCTTGTCAAAAAAATGTAGGGCAAAGAGTGGAGCAGAAACTAAAGGAAAGGGCATCCAGAGACTTCCTCACCTAGGGATCCATCCCATATGTTGATACCAAACCCAAACACTATTGCCAATGCCAAGAAGGGCTTATTGACAGGAACCTAGTATAGCTGTACCTGGATAGGCTCTGTCAGAGCCAGACAAGTAGAGATGCAGATATACTCAGCCAAACATTGGACTGAGTGCTGAGACTCTAATGGAGAAGATAGGGCAAAGACTGTAGGAGTTGAAGGGGTTTGCAACCTTATAGGAAGAACAACAATATCAATTAACCAAAACTCCCAAAGCTCCAGGGATTAAACCACCAACTAGAGAGTACACAGGAGGTACTCATGGCTCCAGCTGGGTATGTAGCAGAGGACTGTCTTATCTGGCATCACTGGAAGGGGATCCCTTTGGTCCTGTGGAGGCTTGATGACCCAGGATAGGAGAACTTTAGGGCACTGAGGTAGGAGTGCATGGGTAGGTGGGGGAGCACCCTCACAGAGGCAGGGAGAGGGAGGAGGGAATTGATGGCTTGTGGAGGGGAAACTGGGAAGGGGGATAACTTTTGAAATGCAAATAAATAAAATAACTGTACTGGCTAGTTTTGTGTGTCAACTTGACACAGGCTGGAGTTATCACAGAGAAAGGAGCTTCAGTTGGGGAAGTGCCTCCATGAGATCCAGCTGTGGGGCATTTTCTCAATTAGTGATCAAGTGGGGAGGGCCCCCTTATGGGTGGTGGTACCACCTTTGGGCTGGTGCTCTTGGGTTCTATAAGAGAGCAGGCTGAGCAAGCCAGGGGAAGCAAGCCAGTAAGAAACAAACCGCCATGCTTCAGATCCTGCTTCCTGACCTGCTTGAGTTCCAGTCCTGACTTCCTTTAGTGATGAACTGCAACGTGGAAGTGTAAGCTCAATAAACCCTTTCCTCCCCAACTTGCTTCTTGGTCATCATGTTTGTGCAGGAATAGAAACCCTGACTAAGACAATAACCAGAACAAGGAATGGGGAAGGGGTAGATGGAGGAACAGGGGGAGGGAAGAGGGCTTATGGGACTTGCGGGAAGTGGGGACCCAGAAATGGGGACATCATTTGAAATGTAAATAAAAAATATATCAATAAAAAATTAAAAAAATTAAAGAAGAAAGCTAAAACAAAACAAAAATATTTTATTTAATATTTTAAACTTATTCTTTCAACATTTCATAAATATGTACAATGTGTCTTGATCCTAGCCATCTGCAACTTCCATCTCCCTAGATCCTCTCAAAACATGCCTCTTTTATTTTCCTGTCCCCTTCTTCTTTTTCTTAACTGACTAGGTCCAAATAGTGTTGCCTTCATGAGCAAGTGTAACCTCAGCAGTTAGCCCTCTGAGGAAGTCATCGATTGCCAATAGCACCATAGCTGGGGGAGCCTCACTTGTACTTTCCCCATGTACATTGGAATTATTGACTGGATTGTTCTTGTAAAGGCCTTGGGCAGATAGATGAGTATAGCTATTGTGAGATCATGAGTATAATGGTGATGACATAACCAAAAGACAGTATTTCATAGCAGCCTTCTCCATCTTCTGACCTTTACAATCTTTCTTACTCCCTCTTCTGTGATGTTCCTTGAGCCTTGCAAGGATTGGTATAAATGTCTCATTTGGAGGTGAGCATTCAACACTCACTTATTCTTAGTACTTTGAATAGTTATGTATTTCCATATTGATTGCTGCCCAATGCAAAAAGAGGCTTCTCTAAGTTTGACAACATGATCATTTACCTGAATAACTGTTAGGTTCCCCTTAGGACCTATGACACCCCTACTACGTGTATTTTAAAAATCAGGTTTAAAGTTCCTGGATTACATTATGTTTTTCTATTTAGATCTATTTATTTTAAAATGTCATAATTTCATTTTTCTTAACATCTGAATAAAATTCCATTGTATATATGATCCACATTTTCATTATCTCTTCATCAACAGATAGACATCTACCCTGAAATCATTTCTAAAATATTGCCAACAGATGTTGGTGAGGATGTGGAGAAAGAGCAACACTCCTGCACTGCTGGTGGGGTTGCAAATTGGTACAACCACTCTGGAAATCAGTCTGGCAGTTCCTCAGAAAACTGGGCACCTCACTTCCAGAAGATCCTGCTATACCACTCCTGGGCATATATCCAGAGGATTCCCCACCATGTAATAAGGATACATGCTCTACTATGTTCATAGCAGCCCTATTTATAATTGCCAGATGCTGGAAAGAACCCAGGTATCCCTCAACAGAAGAGTGGATGCAAAAAATGTGGTATATATACACAATGGAGTACTATTCAGCCATTAGAAACAATGAATTCATGAAATTCTTAGACAAATGGATGGAGCTAGAGAACATCATACTAAGTGAGGTAACCCAGACTCAAAAGGTGAATCATGGTATGCACTCACTAATAAGTGGATATTAACTTAGAAAACTGGAATACCCAAAACATAATCCACACATCAAATGAGATACAAGAAGAAAGCAGGAGTGGCCCCTGGTTCTGGAAAGACTCAGTGAAGCAGTATAGGGCAAAACCAGAACAGGGGAAGTGGGAAGGGGTGGGTGGGAAAACAGGGAGAGGGAAGGGGGCTGATGGGACTTTCGGGGAGTGGGGGTCTAGAAAAGGGGAAATCATTTGAAATGTAAATAAAAAATATATCAAATAAAAAAAGTAAAAAGAAAAAGAAAGAAGTGAAAACAGAATAGATGAAGAGTTGTAAGAATAGGAGGGAACAAATAGGAGATATGACTGGGAGATAAAGTAAAAGCTACCTTGTAGTATAGATGAAGAAGCACACACAACCATCCTACAACCTAACTGAGCATATACAATCAAAAATGAAATCATGCTGAGACATTTATGCGGAAGTGAATAGTTAATAATCACAACTAAGAAATAAAATATTTATGTAGCAAGCGAATTACCAGCCCAACTGTGCTGAGTTCATTCTTATGAATACATGATGATACTGAACAGGCTATGGGGGGGTCTCTACTTCAATCCATATGCTTCCAAAGGAATTGGGTAATATATAGAGGGGAGTCTGTTTCTCAAAGAGTGTAGAAAATGGGGACTTTTAATGGGTATGGGAAAAGAAAAGAACCTCTCACCCTGGAATTTGCTATGCACTTTTAGCTGGCTGAGTCAAGAATTTTGAAACAATTGAAAAAAGATACTAAAGCAAGCAAGGAAGCAAGCAAGCAAGCAAGCAAGGCAACGGACTTGTGAAGATTGCTGGTTGATTTATTCCTCTCTCCTCTCCTCTAAGTCTCTCTCTCCTCTTTCTCATCCCTTTCGTGTTTCCTCCCATTTCCTTTCAATTACAGTGGTTCCTTGCCTCTTCCTCAATATCATTTACTTTTCTTTTAATTCTTAAGATTTTTTCCTAAAGTTAATATCCAGAGGGTCTAAATGCATATTAATATTTCCAGAACCCATTTTTTAAATCAAGCAAGACTTTTATGTAATGACACAAATACAAAGAATGCAAATATTTGCAAGGAAACATTAGCTCAAAGCTTACTGTTCCCCCTCCTCACTCATACCCACTCTGCGATGCAGGGACAAGTTTTCTTCTGCTATTTTACCCAGTACATCCTGCATGTAGTCATTGTTTTCACCATCATCATCATCATCATCATCATCATCATTATCATTTCTTCTTCAGATTCTTTTCTTCAAGAAGGTTCTTATAAATTAATATTTTTACTATAAAATGTTCATCACAGAAAATCTAGAAGTTACAGGGAAAGCATAAAGAAGTAAAATGAAATATATCTTCAAATATAATATGCTATTCTTTGTTTCTCTGTATATTTGAACAGGATTGAAGTCAGTGCACCTGGCACTTACTTATAGTCTTTCTTCTTAACAGTGTAATAAATAACTTGTCAGGTCCTTAAACTTTAGACCACTTAAGTGCTTGTAATTATTCATCCAATCCTTTATTGTTAAATTCATTTTCACGTTTTCTAGTATAAACAAAGCTTTCACATATTTCTATATAAAAGTATGGAACAATTTCTACTAAGTGCCTGTTGTCTTTAACCCATTTTCTTCCTCTCAGTTCTAGATGAGGCCTCATGGGGGAGCTGCTCTCTCACTGCAGATATGCCAGAGCTGCTGTCTCTAACAAGGCCTGAGCTTTACAGATTAGAATGAAACAGGACTTTTGCTTCAGAGACAAAGGTTCTCATTGTTATTCTCCTGCAAGTGTCTTTATTTTGTTTTCCTCAAGGAACCAGAGTGTAATTTTACATTTTACTTTAGCAAAATTAAATCCTCAAATAAAAACCAGGATATTTGTTGGGAAAGATTTTACTTGTAGAACATTGAAATCAAGGATAATTTCAACCCGTCTTGAAATTCCACAAAATGTCTTTAGAATCAGTTCATTATACATTAATTTTGTTATAATAGCAACATCTAATTTATATCTAAAAATGTTTCCAGGATCAGAAAATTAAAGTGAAACTTGTGGGTTAAGTGCAAGTTAATTTAGAAACACAAATCTCATCTATTTTTTTTTAAGGTTTCAGGGGAAAGGAAATAGAAGCTAATTTGATGTACCTTGAAAAAACATATTTATCTGGCGTTCAATTAGCTGGATATTGTTATGAATACATTTTTTGGTGCTGCTCTAAGTCCATGAGGATTATTGCTCTATGGATGTCCCAGGGCACCAAACAGCCTCAGTACCCACTGAATCATACAAAAGAAACAATAGTTTTGCCTAAATTGGCCCTTAATTTTAAGTAGACTGTTTTTCTGAGTGTATCTGTTTTTTTTTTTTTTATGTTTGATTTACCTGTTTAAATAGAACATTTTATAAGATTGAAGACTACCTGGTTTGTGCCTCTCTGTTACTAATTGGCAAAACTGAAATCTAGGAATGAAAAAATTTTTCCCCCTGGGATAACCAGTTAGACAACTGTGTATATGGGGTACTGAGCATATGTTCTGGGCCACCAGTGAGATAATCTTATTGAGTGATCTGGGTCAGTTCTGTTTCAAAATGTGTATGTCTATCAAGACAGTTTGAAAAGTATTAAGTTAACATATTTATTTCACACTATTCAGTTTCTAGACATCCTAAGGTTTCCTTCCAACATAACATAGCAATATTTCTATGGTCCAGTGTGATGGCTCCGACAATAAGGTTGCTTCCTCCCAAGGCTAACACTATGAGTGTGATGTCCAAGACGTAGATGAAAGAAAGAAAAAAACAACTCTAGCAAGGTGTCCTCTGGTTTCCATATGTGTACCATGGCGTGCCCCACCCCAAGTAAATAAATAAATTAAATTAAAATGAAAATAATGACAGAAAAGATCATTCTTTCTTTATGACTTAGTCCTCAGACCTAGTGCTCCAGAGAGAGGAGTCAGCTATTATTTAACAGGTATCCCTCCATGAAAGGTAAAAGGAGAAAGCACACTTTTTCTAAATGAATTCTTGACAGAGAAGGGAAACTGATGGCTAGGAAGATGATATAAATCCAGTGACTTGACCTTCTCTGTAGAAGCTCAAAACCTAGAGTCAGGAAGCTATTAGTAATCAAACCCAAAAAGGAGCAGTGCCTTTTTACCTGTTGCATTGTTTTGAGCTCTACAGGTAGTGTAGATGCCCGTAGCCCAGAAGCAGTAAAGGAAGAGGAAGACAGATAAATAGACAAACTTGGTTTTTCATTTGCTGCATATGTGTGTTACTGGTCCAGAAGTTTCCAGATATCTGCTGTTCTGGATAGTTTTATGTCCACTGTCCAGGCTAGAGTTATCGGAGAGGAAGGAACCTTAATTAAGAAAATGCCTTATGAACTGGCTTCAGGCAAGCCTATAAGGCTTAAAAAAAAAAAAAAAAAAAACTTTTGAGACTGTTTTTTTTTTTCCTTTTAAGGTAACCTTAATGCTGTTGAATTCACAAATATGCCAGTTTTTATTACCCAATCTTAATTATCTAAAAAATACATTGCAAAAACGCAAATATCAATTTTTGCCACATGTCAGAGCCCATTCATCATGGTTTTGGAAATAGGAAACATAGATTCCTCCTTAATTGTAAGTTAGTATGTGTTAATTTACAGTTAAATTTAGCAAAATTCACACAAAATAGGAATTAACAATGGTCTTCTTTACTTCTTAATTCACAAGGAAACACCTTCAAAATTGCTGATTAGTGGTTGATAAGAGGAGGGCCCAACCCCTTGTGGGTGGTGCCATCCCTAGCCTGGGTTCTATAAGAAAGCAGGCTGAACAAGCAGTGGGGAATAAGCCAGTTAGCAGAACCCCTCCTTAGCCTCGGGATCATCTCCTGCCTCCAGGTTCCTGTTTTGTTTGAGTTTCTATCCTGACTTCCTTCAATGATAAACAGCATTTTGGATGTATAAGGCAAGCAAACCCTTTCTTCCCAGACTGCTTTTTGGTCATGGTGTTTCATCAAAGCAATAGAGACTCTAATCAAGATTTCTGCTGTACAGAAAAGTCAGACTGTAGAAGTGTTTACAGGTAGGGACTTTGAGGTTATATCACAATAAAATTGATTGTAAGTATCTCTCTGGTATGCTGACTACATTGATTTTTTTTTTATGAATTTATTGCATGGCTCTTTCTCAATACCATGAAAGGTGCTCAAAGATTCCAAACAAAATGGAATGATGATAATAACACTGAAGGTGTCACTCAAAGGTACTGCTGAGTCATCTTGCAGGTTTCAAAATTTAAATGAAAATAAAAGAGATAATGGGATTTTTTATCAGTTACTTTGGTGATTAACAGGGAGGAGTCCTTGCTCTCTAGATAGCATCAATAATCAAATCTTAGAATTTTTGAGTGTCAGTGCTCAAGTAGATACAATAAAGACTGGTATAAATGAACTGGACTACAAATATCAGTTCATTTGATTAAAAATAATGTTCATTTGATTAAAAATAATGTAACAGCCCAAAAGAACAAGGGTGAATAAATAAGTAGACAGTATTAATTAGCAATTAGATGTAGAGCTCAAAACATAACATCTATTATTGCTGAATTGACCTTAACAATGTAGAGCATGAGGCAGAGGTAAAATATAAGCTGAGAAATTAAAACTATGCCTTGTGTACTGTGGAACCTTCAATAGAGTAGAAAAGCTTTTAGTAGATGGTAACAGTGAGCATGGATTCAGAGCAAAGGGCTTTATGCACAGTGTCATCAGTTGTCTTGGCCTAATGTTACTTGGACTAAAATAAAAGTTATTATTTTATTAGGGCCCCAGAGTCCAGATAAGATTGTAGAGCCACAATTTAGTGCAACTCTGTGGAACTTAGTTTGAGTTCAAGCTGGTCTCATCAGTCCATTGCAAATAGTTGCTTCAGAGTGTCTAGTCACTCTACAAATGAGGAAATTTCAATTTCATTGTCCTTAAGTTATAGTTCCTTAGGGATATTATGAGTTTCTGATTAATGATTTCATAATATCCAAGGCTGAGAGCAAACTGTTTCTCTTGGTGTCTTATCCAGTCTATTATGAGCTGTTTTGTGGTCTAATTTTAGTCTCACAGAATTTCCCATATCCTTTTGTGGCCCCATAGGCTTAGAACTATAGCCACTATTTCGTTACTGACTAATAGAAATAGAGAGCTTCTAGTTCCTTTACCTCACGTTCTTACCACCTCTCTCAATCCCATCTCTTCCCCATGTATCTCTCTCTTGTCCTTGACTAAGAAATCAGAATTTTAAGTGCTACTTCCAGGAGGGAGAGGTCACTAAGTATAAACCCATTGTATAGTAAAGTTGTCCTTTGTCTTGTAGCTTAGTGTGGCTCTATCTGGCATTGGAGGAAGACTGTTAGCTTTGTGGCACTGGGATCTTATAATATAGAGTCAGTATCTTTGTGTTCTAAATGTATATGTCACTTCTTTCCATATGTCATGGTACGGCTTTGGAAAGAGGGATGATGTAAGTTATCTTAGCTAGGGAATGTTACAATAAGCATGGACCTTCAAAATCCAAATTTTCTTATTTTGGCATTTCCTCAAGAAGTCATATTGCATACACACATACATTTGTAGCAACCTAGTTCTTTTATTTTGTCATAAAACAGTTGCAATTATAATATTGTGCCTCCCTCCCTCTAACCATCTAATTTATAAATTCCATTAAGGTCAATAATACTGGGCACAGGCAGAAGCAGCAGCAGTAGGCCCACTATTGTTTGTACCTCACCAGGCTGCATCCTGATAGGAGCCAGAATGATATCAGTGGCATACATTACCCCTGAGGGCCATGAAGACTTCCATAGTCTGTGCTGTAGCAGCCTTATGCCACAACCACAGAGCCATGTTTTGTTCTGAGGCCCTATTGCAGCTGGTCTGAGTTGATCACCTGGAGGTCCATAGGACACGCTGCAGTCAGCTGCTACTTGAAGTCATGTTGATGTCTAGGGTTGGGCAACCCCCCAGGGCCTTGTCTGGGTCCATGGTTCTACTGTAGCAGAGGGCCATGTTCATGCTCTGTACTGTCACCAGAAACTGTGGAGGTCCATGATCCATCCTATCATTGACTATCGAGAGCAAGGTGGCTATTTTGCTGTGGTATTGATGACTGCATATACAGAGTTGAGAAAGAGAGGACATGGAAGACTTGTATGTCAAGCCTTACCTCCCAAGGACAACAGCAACAACAACAATAACAATGGAACAGCCTAGATAGGCAGTTGCTAAAAAGAACTCTTAAGAAGTGTGATGGAGGATGGCAAGTCTGTCATGTGTCGCTCTTGATCGTCTGAGGACAGCTCGGCACATTCCTTCCCAAATTGGCAGGGGTTGTTACTGCATTCATTTCTGTTTGTTTCACAGAGAACTCATGTATCCAAGCCAGCAGTGTCAAATATAGATGTCAAGAGTGTCTTCACATGTTATATCATTGAGACAAGGCCTTGACCAACAATGAGGCATCAAAGTCTCACAGTGTGTCCCTGTGAATCCACTCCCCATACAGATACAATGGTTGTTGTTTCCTCCACACATAGACCTCCATGGAAACATGATTGTCTGGTATATCATCAAAGTTGAGTTTACAGTGGTCTACAAGGAATCCAGGTGCATAGTCACAGAAGTAAGCCCCAAGAGCATCCTGACACAAGGTACCATGTAAACACTGCTAGGATCCACGTTTATCAATTTCTCACTCACAGTTCATACCACAGTACTTTTGAGGATAGACATGTGTGTGCCTTCCTACCTCACTGAGGTACACAGTCTAATTTATTCAGGGATCAGGAATGTATTGCATTAATCTACTTCCAAGTTTCAATACCTGCCTTGAATCCAGGCCCACAGAAGCAATTGATTCCACCCTGGCACACAGCCGCATTATAATAAGGGCTGGAAGCACACTTATTGTGCTCCCAGAGACTGAATCACCAACCAAAGGTCATACATGAGCTGGACCTGCACTCCCCTACGAATGTGTAGCAAATGTGCAGCTTGGTTTTTATGTGGGTCCTCCAACAATTGGAGGACCTATCCCTTTAACTTGGCTGCATTGTCTGGCCTCAGTGGGAGAGGCCACTAGCCTAGCACTACAGACTTGATATGCCAGGGTGAGGGGATACACAAGGGTAGACCACTCCATTCTCAAAGAGAAAGGGTAGGTGTTCCAGGGGGAGGGGCTGTGTGAGGGGGGACTTGGAGGAGACTGGGGGAGGGGGCGCTGTGACCAGGATGTATAAATAAAATGGGAAAATGTGTGATAGGGATGCTGAAGGGTAGTTCTCTACAACTTAAGGCTTCTGGTGCAGATATAGGAGGAGAATGAATCTTTCTTAAGTAGCAGGCCACTGAAAGTTTGACCATGCTTCAGTGACTGTATAGATAACACAAATTGGACTATTTTTTCTTTGTTTATTTTTATATTAATTTATTACTTCTTTTATGGGGGAGGTCAAAATGAGGGAGGCAGACTTGGAAGGACTGGGAAGGGATTGTGATTGTATGTATCTATGTAAAAAGAAACCGTAAAATTAAAAATTAATCAGCTCTAGGAAAAAAAGAGCGTTTTTTTTTTAAAGAAAAAGATAAAGAATACTGTATCTTTTTAAGAAAGGTATGAAACTATCTAGTGAAAGGCTTAGCACATAGTCAGCACTCAATATGTGCAATATGTAACTATTCCCTTCTTTTCAGAGTCATAGAACTTTATATAGTATAAATCTAGGGTTTACAATCACTTAAATCTGTGATAATTTTTAAAAATCATTACAAGGTATCTAAAAGGCCTATGTAAAAGTTCTTCATTTTAAAATTCGTCATCTGAGAGCAAATACATTCACTGAGTTATTGTAAGAAGACTGTGGGATAGTGCATATGGAAACTCTTGTCACTGACTAGATATGCAAAAACAATCCAGTGCTCCCCTTTTCTAAGTTCCTTATTATTTTTATAAGTACATGTTTCCCAAGTTCAAAGGACTACATAGATGGTATATTCATTTCCCATAGTTGCTATAACAAAATAAACTGTAGTTTCTTTCACATAATTCAACTTTATTCTCTTACATTTCTGGAGGTCAGAAGGCTAGATTGACTCACTGGATAGTGAGGGTCTGAATGATTCTGGTCCTTCCTAGAGGCTCTAGGGAAGAGCTTGATGGCTTTTCTTCTACAGCTCCTAGAGGTGCCTACAGTATTTGGCTCAAGAGTTCTCCATGACATAACTTAATTTGTCTCTCATTCTTTGATTCTGACACTGAAGCTTTCCTCTTTCACATCTAAATTTCTTGTTATTTCATTAGTTACACCCATATAATCCAGGTTACAAAACTTCCAATCTTAAAATCAGCATTTACATCCACAGAAAATCTTTTAATCAAATGGCATAACACATAATCAGATTAGGGGACACACACATGTTTTTAACCACAGATAATTTTCAAAAGGTATTGATCTGTTGTGATCAGCATTTAAGATGAAAAATAGGGGGCTAAGGAAAGATAGCTCCTTAACTAAGTCCAAAGTTCCCCGGCGGTCTTTGAAAGAATAGATATGTAGCAAAGGCGACTGGACAAAGACCAATAAGTATCAGAGGCAAAGTGCTGGGGTGAGGACGGAGATGACATATTGCCAGTCAGATCTTGTTTCAAAAACAGTTTTGAAAGCTAAAAGCAATTTCAGGAATGTTTGTTGGCCATCTCGAAATACCCAGATGTGTGGTTAAAAGAAGGACTGTCACAATCTGGCCAATTGAGTCTACAAAATTATCTTCCAGAGAAATGAAAGGGCAAAACAAGATATGTTGGCAAACAAGACCCAGAAGATTACATACAAAACTGACATATAGAGGTGACATGGAGTTTTCTGGGTATATAATAAAGGATCAATCCTTCCTGACAAGGTTGGTATTTATCTGCCTGCCAAAGACAGAACATTTGCTTTGCTTCCACATAACTTGGGGAACACTTTAGATGTCTGTTTCAACTTGCTATAGGCATTCTTATATATCTGCAACATCAAATCATGGAATAAGATTTCCTACTTTTTGACCTGTGCCCCATTTCTTTCTTTGTTCCAGATTTCTGTATCTCTTATTTTTTCCCTGAACTCAGTTGGACATAGAGCTAAATTACTTGCATTTTTTCCTCTCAATGGACCTACATCAACAAATGTGTAATGATGATTTTAGTTAAGATTTCACAGAAAACTGGTGAGAGGGCATTCATACCACAAAATTATCAGCAAAATATGACCAATTAAGTGATCATTTCTGCTTTCTCTCAGTATCCCTTCCACATGTCAGTCTCCCTTTGATTATTGACCACAAAATTATCAGCAAACTATGAACAATTAAGTGATCATTTCTGCTTTCTCTCAGTATCCCTTCCACATGTCAGTCTCCCTTTGATTATTGACTCTTTTTGTCTCTTGTTCCACCTTAGTTCCCATTTTCTCTAAAGCAGGAGGAGTATATATCAGGATAGCAAATGCTTTCTCTAGGAACCATGTCTGTGATATGACCACAGGCTTCAATGGGGATCACAAGAAAACATATCTCCAGCCTAAATCTTAATTATGCCATGTTGTCATGAATCTTTTGTCTCCTAAACCTCCATTTTTAGTATAAAAATTGTGATATGATTGAAAACTTTAATTTCTCCCTTGAGTTTATCTTTTCCTCTGTCTTTCAGCTTGTTGTTGAAGATCTATTCATTAAGATGGAATAAGGGGTATAAGCAAGTGAAGGAAACTGAAAGGCAATTGAAGTCTCCAGAATTCACTAACAGCCTTGTACCCCAAGCAATTTCCAGCACCTAGCTGTAGAGAGAATCTTCTTCTAGGCAAACCATATACTAATTGAAACCTATCTAGGCTTCCTTGGCTCTAAACTTGGAAGTAAATAATAATTATTGATGCCAAATAGGAAAAAAGTGAAGAGAATGATTAAATGCCTCAGGTACCAATTCAGCATAGTAAGAAAGTGAGCAGTTCTAAATGCAGCAGACTGATCAGAAAAGTTTTGACCACATCATCCAAGAAGACTAGTAGATCTCAGTAATGAGCCCAAAGCAGAGAGATCATGAAAGTCATCTCATAAAGCTAGGAAGGAATTTTATCATGCCTTGCTCAGGCAAAATGACTAAGAAATAAAAGTCTATATCAAAGGCAAGCACATAAATCTTAGATTCTCTCTTGTATGTGTACATGCATTTTATTTGAAAAATTAAAGATAAAATCTTGATGTAACTAATAAACAGGGACATTAGTTCTTATGAAAATGACAGGAAAATGTCAGCTGATGGGAGAGGAGAAAAGCCATTTTGAGTCTGTCTTCTCTCTGGTCTATTCTGAATTACCCGAATAAGAACACTATGTTAGAATGTGTGATATATCATGTGTATATCAACTTCTAATAGAAAAAAAGTCCTTGTTAAGGAGATAGTTACTTTTACTCCTTTAAAATAGAAAGCACTCTGGCAACAAATATTTACAATCTGCAATAAACTTATGTCTGTGACTATTTGGATAAAAGCAGTTGGGAATAAAAATGGATAAAAGTATGAAGGGTGCTATCGATCCATTTGAGCCCTAATATGAATCCATCTCACCATTTTATGAGAATGCTACTTCAATTTAATTATATTCTTTTATATTACTTAAAAAATGTGAAACTGAATGACAAATTCAGAAATTTGGTCAAGGCCTCAGATGAGGTTGTAGAACCATCACAAGCAATTTCCACAGTAACCTCAGAGTAACTCTTCTCCTTTAGACACATGGGCACAATGTAAACTTTCTACAGACAAATCTGTGTGAAGATTCCAAAGTGTGGGCAATAGTAGCAATTTCTTAACAGTAACAGCTATTTTGAAAGTCAGTTAAATGTTATTTAAAAATAATACCACCCCAGGCCTCTTTCAATGCCTATACCAGCTGTGTATAGGGGTTACTGAGTCACTGTTAGGATTATGTATTTTGTAGCAAAATGAGTGCAATCTGGACATTCCTAGCCATTGATTCCTTAGTTGGTAGGAGCTTACACTGCTGAATTAAATCATAGGGATAGAGTTTATGGTAAAGTTTTCCAGACTGGTGGTATAGACTTCAAGGGGGTCCTTATTTTTCTACTTGTCACAATTCTTGAATGGGCCTAGGCTCCTAACAAATACCCAAGTCTGGCTAAGCTAAACTGCTCTCTTCTTTCAATGAAACTATTTTCTTTTCCTCTTTGATGAACCGAGATGGGATATCTGAGAATGAAAATATGTTTCTCTATTGCTTTAAAAAAAACAACATCATCATTTAATCTCAAGGAGCTAAGAGAGAATAAATAGCCCAGAGCCTGGAGAAGAGAAGGGACAGAGTTAGGTCTCAGGACAGGCAGTTAACTCTAAAGATGAGAAAGACTGCCAGTCCAGGGACTCCATCCCTATACTATCTTCTCTCTGGGCCTATACTCTTTTCTCTTAGTTTTCTTAAATTAAATGTGCTTCTTGAAGGTAGTCATTTTGTCACAAAGCCCAGAAACTAAAGAAAGTAAAATCCTCACTACTTCTCCAATTTAGCTTTAAGTAATTCTTCGATTAAGTCTTCCATGCAAAAGAGTCCATGGAATTACAAAATTCCTGAAGCCCTTTGGTGACATAAAGAACCTGCCAATATAACAGGATACTTTATATCAAGAATGTGACGCAAAGCTTTATCCCATCTCAACCTCTAGCATTCCCTAGTCATAGCCATTTCGTAGCTCCCACAAAAATCTGAAATGGGATTAACTTCAAACTGTTCCAGGTAAATCTGCCCTTAACATGTTCTGTTCATAGTTTTGGAACCACCAAATAGAGTGATTACAAGTTGGGATTTCTAAGAATCATTTCTCATCTTATCTGTGGGAAGTGTAGAATTGTTTCCCTTATACATTTCTCCAGGGAAGTAAAATTACTTAAGCAACTTGAAAAAAAAATCTCTGCATTTATTTCACCATAATTTAGTATTCAACACATAAGGAATGCTGTTTAAAGAATTAAATAAGGATAAACACTCCATCCAGTGGAAGAGCTTCTTTAATTCAGAAAGAAGTCTATATTACCACAACTGACTGCCTTAATGAGGTTGAAGCAAAACCAATAGTAATGCTTCTATAAATCAGTTCCACTCACTGTCAGCCAAGGCCTGCCCAAGGTATATACCAGTTTGTCAGTGAGACCAGGCCACTGTTCACAAAATCTCTTAGCCACTGTAGCATAGTATAAAGTTAGGTATTGGATAAAAAGATGAAGCTGGCTGTAGGCCAAAAGGACTTCATTACTAAGAGTGTTTTGGTGGTCCATAACTTTGAGAGCTAAGATACAGCAGGGGGCTTTAGGCCTGCTTTCTATGAAATACCCTAATCAACTCCATTTATTTTCTTATTTCTTTTATTCCTTTTTATTATATTCAACACTATATATATTTTATACTAATCATAAAAATGATGGACATGTTATTAAATGAAAATAAAAAAGATAAAGTCTTTTTGTTTGTTTTATTTTTAGTAGAGCTTAAAATCTTGACTATGGTACAAACCCAAAATAAGAACAATTTTTAGACAATGAAGTTTATTGTATTAATGCTGTACTTCAATGTCCCTCACATCCCCAAAGGATTTTACCTCCATAGTAGCTAAGCTAAGAGTTGACAGTTCTACTGTGCCAAGGAATGAATTGTAGACACAATTATTTGGATGCAGATTTTCTGCTATTGTCAAAGCTGTTTGACTTGAGTGATTGTCATCATTCTCAGCCCACAGTGAACAAGTTACATTCATTTAAGAAATGCTGTGTGTATTAAGATGGTCTATCCATAAAGTCATTCATCAACTGTTCCAATGAACAATGTTTCTGCTTGAAGGGTGGAACAGATATTAGGTGAAGGTAAGATTCTGGTTCATTGGCTGAAATGATTTTGAAAGCATTAATCTTAGAAAAAAGAATAACTTATAAGGTCATCTTCAAAATTGATATAATAATAATAAACATCAAGGAAAACATTCAGTCTCACCCTTTGTTGTTCTTTTACAGGCCACTTCCCAAATTGTCTATGTTTCTTTTGACTGTGTAAATAATTTTGAAATATGTAAACTCTTCTGAAAACCATAGTATGGTGTAAAAATATCAAATAAACAAGCCTACTAATAGAGAGGCTAAGATAAGAGAAGCGTGATATCAAGACCATTATGTGGTACACAGCAAGACACTATTACATACAAACAAGCAGAAAGTATATATAGATTGTACAATATTGGGCATATTTCTCCAATTACCAAATTAGAGAGACCACTGGGTGACAGCCAACATTTTTCTAATTCCTCGTATTTTTGAGTTTCAACTGATTAGGATATGTTAGCAATATTAATTTTCATATTAAGAGATATTAAAGATTTTCAATAGCAACAAAACCAACCGAAAGCCCACATACACATGGAAACTGAACAATGGCACCTTGGCCAAAGAAGAAATAAAGAAAGAAATCAGAGACTTTTTAGAATTTAATGAAAATGAAGGCACAACATACCCAAATCTTTGGGACAAAATGAAAGCAGTGCTAAGAGGAAAACTCATAGCCCTGAGTGCCTCCAAAAAGAAAATGGAGAGAGCATACACTACCAGCTTAATGACACACCTGAAATCCCTGGAACAAAAAGAAGCTAATTCACCCAGGAGGAGTAGAAGGCAGGAAATCATCAAACTCAGGGACGAAATCAATCAAGTAGAAACAAAGAGAACCATACAAAGAATTGACAAAACCAGGAGCTGATTCTTTGAGAAAAACAACAAGATAGATAAACCCTTAGCCAGACTGACCAAAGGGCACAGAGAAAGTATCCAAATTAACAAACTTAGAAATGAAAAGGGAGATATAACAACGGAAACTGAGGAAATTCAAGAAATCATCAAATCCTACTACAAAAGACTATACTCAACACAACTGGAGAATCTGGAGGAAATGGAGAGTTTCCTAGACAGATATCAAATACCAAAATTAAATCAAGACCAAATAGATCATCTAAACAGTCCCATAACCCCTAAAGAAATAGAAGGGTTCATAGAAAGTCTCCGAACCAAGAAAAGCACTGGACCAGATGGTTTTAGTGCAGAATTCTATCAGACCTTCAAGGAAGACCTAACACCAATACTCTTCAAACTATTTCACAAAATAGAAACAGAAGGAACACTACCCAACTCATTCTATGAAGCCACAGTTATGCTGATACCAAAAGTACACAAAGATCCAACAAAGAAAGAGAATTTCAGACCAATTTCCCTTATAAATATCGATGCAAAAATACTTGCCCACTGAATCCAAGAACACATCAAAACGATCATCCACCATGATCAAGTAGGTTTCATCCCAGGGATGCAGGGATGGTTCAATATACAGAAATCGATCAATGCAATCCACTAAATAAACAAATTCAAAGAAAAAACCACATGATCATTTCATTAGATACTGAAAAAGCATTTGACAAAATTCAGCATCCTTTCATGCTAAAAGTCTTGGAAAGAACAGAAATTCAAGGCCCATACCTAAACATAATAAAAGCAATATAAAGCAAACAAGTAGCCAACATCAAACTAAATGGAGAGAAACTTGAAGCAATCCCACTAAAATCAGGGACTAGACAAGGCTGCCCTCTCTCTCTCCATATGTTTCAATATAGTACTTGTAGTTCTAGCTAGAGCAATTCGACAACATAAGGAGGTCAAAGGGATACAAATTGGAAAGGAAGAAGTCAAACTATCGCTATTTCCAGATGATATGATAGTTTACTTAAGTGGCTCAAAAAACTCTACCAGAGAACTCCTACAGCTGATTAACAACTTCAGCAAAGTGGCTGCTTATAAAATTATTTCAAGCAAATCAATAGCCTTCCTATACTCAAAGGATAAGCAGGCTGAGAAAGAAGTTAGTGAAATAACACCCTTCACAATAGCCACAAACAATATAAAGTATCTTGGCATGACTCTAACCAAATGAAAGATCTATATGATAAGAACTTCAGGTCACTGAAGAAGGAAATGGAAGAAGACCTCAGAAAATGGAAAAATCTTCCATGCTCATGTATTGGCAGGATTAATATAGCTAAAATGGCCATCTTGCCAAAAGCAATGTACAGATTCAATGTGATCCCCATCAAAATCCCAACTCAGTTCTTCATAGAGTTAGAAAGAGCAATTCTCAAATTCATCTGGAATAACAAAAAACCCAGGAGAGCTAAAACTGTTCTCAACAGTAAAAGAACTTCAGGGGGAATCAGTATTCCAGACCTCAAGAAGTACTACAGAGCAATACTGTTAAAAAATGCATGGTATTAGTACAATGACAGGCAAGTGGATCAATGGAATAGGATTGAAGACCCAGAAATGAACCCAAACACCTATGGTCACTTGATCTTCGACAAAGGAGCTGAAAACATCCAGTGCTAAAATGATAGCCTTTTCAACAAATGGTGCTGGTTCAACTGGAGGTCAGCATGCAGAAGAATGCGAATTGATATATTCTTATCTCCTCATACTAAGCTCAACTCCAAGTGGATCAAGGACCTCCATATAAAACAAGACACATTGAGACTAATAGAAAAGTAACTGGGGAAGACCCTTGAGGAAATGGGAACAGGGGAAACGTTCCTGATCAGAACACCAATAGCTTACAAATGGGACCACATAAAATTACAAAATTTTTGTAAGGCAAAGGACACCATCAAAAAGACAAATTGGCAACCAACAGATGGGGAAAAGATCTTCACCAACCCTACATCTGACAGAGGGCTAATATCCAATATATACAAAGAACTCAAGAAGTTAGACCCCAGAAAACCAAATAACCCTATTAAAAAATGGGGTACAGAGCTAAACAAAGAATTCTCACTTAAAGAACTTGGGATGGCTGAGAAGCATCTTTAAAAATGCTCAACTTCATTAGTTATTAGGGAAATGCAAATCAAAACAACCCTGAGATTTCACCTTTCACCAGTCAGAATGGCTAAGATTAAAAACTCAGGAGACAGCAGGTGTTGGAGAGGGTGTGAAGAAAGAGGAACACTCCTCCACTGCTGGTGGGGTTGCAAATCGGTACAACCACTCTGGAAATCACTCTGGCTGTTCCTCAGAAAACTGGGCACGTTACTTCTAGAAGATCCTGCTATACCACTCCTGGGCATATACCCAGAGGATTCCCCACCATGTCATAAGGATACATGCTCCACTATGTTCATAGCAGCCCTATTTATAATAGCCAGAAGCTGGAAAGAACCCAGGTATCCCTCAACAGAAGAGTGGATGCAAAAAATGTGGTATATCTACACAATGGAGTACTATTCAGCCATTAGAAACAATGAATTCATGAAATTCTTAGGCAAATGGATGGAGCTAGAGAACATCATACTAAGTGAGGTAACCCAGACTCAAAAGGTGAATCATGGTATGCATCCACTAATAAGTGGATATTAACCTAGAAGACTGGAATACCCAAAACAAAATCTACACATCAAATGAGGTACAAGAAGAACAGAGGAGTGGCCCCTTGTTCTGGAAACACCCAGTGTAGCAGTATAGAGCAAAACCAGAACAGGGAAGTGGGAAGGGGTCGGTGAGAGAACAGGGGGAGAGAAGGAGGCTTATGGGACTTTCGGGGAGTGGGGGGCCAGAAAAGGGGAAATCATTTGTAATGTAAATAAAAATATATCGAATAAAAAAAAGTTAAAAAGATGTAAAAAAAAGTGAGATTAAAGAAAAGTGTTTCCTTTTGTTTTTGCTGTTGGGGTAGAATCATGTTTGTGTGGGTTTGTTGAAAGATTATTTTCTTGCTTTTTCTAGGGTCTGGTTTCCCTCCTTGTGTTGGTGTTTTCCATCTATTATCCTTTGTAGGTCTGGATTTGTGGAAAGATATTGTGTAAATTTGGTTTTGTCATAGAATATCTTAGTTTCTCCATCTACGGTGATTGAGAGTTTTGCTGGATATAGTAGTTTTGGCTGACATTTGTGTTCTCTTTGAGTCTGCATGAGATCTGCCCAGGATCTTCTAGCCTTCATAGTTTCTGGTGAGAAGTCTGGTGTAATTCTGATAGGTCTGCCTTTATATGTTACTTAACCATTTTCCCTTACTGCTTTTTAATATTCTTTCTTTGTTTAGTGCATTTGGTGTTTTGATTATTATATGTTGGGAGGAATCTCTGTTCTGGTCCAGTCTATTTGGAGTTCTGTAGGCTTCTTGTATGTTCATGGACATCTCTTTCTTTAGGTTAGGGAAGTTTTCTTCTTTAATTTTCTTGAAGATATTTACTGTACCTTTAAGTTGGGAATCTTCACTCTTTTCTTTACCTATTATCCTTTGATTTGGTCTTGTCATTGTGTCCTGAATCTCCTGTATGTTTTGGGTTAAGAGTTTTCTGCATTTTGTATTTTCTTTGACTGTTGTTTCAATGTTTTCTATGCTATCTTCTGTACCTGAGATTCTGTCTTCTATCTCTTGTATTCTGTTGTTGACTCCTGATCTCTTTCCTAGGTTTTCTATTTTTGCAGTTGTCTCCTTTTATGATTTATTTATTGTTTCTATTTCCATTTTTAGATCTTGGGTAGTTTTGTTCATTTCCTTCATCTGTTTGATTGTGTTTTCCTGTAATTCTTTAAGGGATTTTTGTGTTTCCTCTTCAGGGACTTCTAGATGTTTACCTGTGTATTTCTTTAAGGGAGTTATCTATGTCCTTCTTAAAGTCCTCTATTATCACCATTATGAGAAGTGATTTTAGATCTGAATCTTGCTTTTCCAGTGTGATGGTGTATTTCGGACTTGCTATGGTGGAAGAATTGGGTTCTGATGATGCCAAGTAACCTTGGTTTACTCTGTTGCTTATGTTCTTATGCTTGCCTCCTGCCATCTGGTTATCTTTAGTGCTACCTGCTCTCACTACATCTGAGTGGAGCCTGTCCTTCCTGTGATCCTGGTTGTGTCAGAACTCCTCAGAATCCTAGCTGTCTCTGTGGTCCTGTGATTCTGGGATCTTGTGATCCTGAGATCCTGGGTGGGTATGAGCTCCTGGGAGTCAAACTGCCTCTGGGACCCTGAGATCCTGGTGCTACCAAGCTCCTGTGATCCTGTGATCCTGGGTGTGTAAAAATGCCTGGGAATGGAGCTTCCTCTGGGTGTTGTGGGACTGGCTGCCGAGTTTGCACACACTCCATTTATTTTCTTATGTGGCTTCTGGATAAGGGTCTCATGATATCTTGCCTTAGTTTCTAGGCTAGGGCACTCTGTTACTTCTCTCCAAAATCTCTACTTAAGAGTGTCAGTTGGAAAAACTGAGTTAGAAAAACTTCCAGGTAGCAGTGTTATTTGAGTGCTGGACATTTCTGTATTTACTCTCAAAATTTGTTCATAATACTTTTGGATGTATGTTTCATACTGAAGTTCTTCTCACTGCATTTTTTCATCCTGAGGAACAACATCTTGCTGATATAATCCTGGGTTTTACATAACACTTTGCACCAATTTAACAGAAAACATATTTCTTTTAATATATAGATTAATTGAAATTAAAAAGTTCATTTTTTATTCCAGCTGATGTCTTCCCTTTTCTTCTCTTTATTTTTGCTTTTTTCTTTCTTTCTTTCTTTCTTTCTCTCTCTTTCTTCCTTCCTTCCTTCCTTCCTCTCTCTCTCTTTCTTTCTTCTTTCTTTCTTTCTTTCTTTCTTTCTTTCTTTCTTTCTTTCTTTCTTTCTTTCTTTCTTTCTTTCTTTCTTTCTTTCTTTCTTTCCTTATTTATGCTGATGACAGAATCCAAAGACTTTCACATGATATGATAAACATCTACTCTTCCACAAAGCTTTACCTCTTGCCCTTCTAGTTCCTCTGCTCTGACATTTGTTATATAGACTTAAAAGCTGAAAAGAAAAAGCTCTTTCTGAAATTATTATTGGAATCACAGTTGTATTGATTTCACTTCCCATTGAAAGTTAGATATCAAAAGCTACAGAAATTCTTAATTTTATATAGAGATAAAACCACAGATTTTTCAGGAGTTATCTGAAGGTTGGTTATACAGTTTACAAATCTGATTACTTGGAGGCATCTAGTGTGTATTTAATGTGGATACAAATGATTGTTTTTTGAATAAATACACAGAACTGAGCCAGAAGTCTTTTATAGTTAGTATATCTTAAATGCATTTACAATTAGTACTAGATGAGTAAGATAATAAAAGCTCAAAATAAAATGTTTTATCCTATGAAAATCTTATGAAATTATCTCTTCTGTCCTTTGAAGGTAATTTTTTTTTTTAATTTTCATTGGCTCTTTGTGAGTCATGCACCCCAATCCCATTTATCTCCCTCTCCCCTGCCTTCCACCTCGACAACTTCCCCATTGAAAAAAAGTCTTACTGAGTAGTGTGTTCCACAGTATACCCTTTTGTCTATTCTTCTTTGCTTGCAAATGTTCATTACTGGTATGAAGCCAATGACTTCCTTCTGCTATTCTATCGATATTGGAACCTCACTGGGACTCCTCTCAGATATCTTGTTGCACTGTGTGATGAACATCTTGTATATTTTGATCTGAAGGACTGAGTGGCCCCTTCATTTACTCCAGTGGTTCATCGATGTGGGATAGGCCAATTCAAAGATTTGCATCTGGGCCTGAGAGGTATATTAGTGGCCAGCACACCAGCTCTCTTACTCTCACACCCTCTGGGGCTAGCTCACTAGCAAACCCCTCAAGCAGGACCAGCATTATCCTGTTTCCCAAGCTAGGTACAGGGCTTGCTCTCTTCAGTGCTACAGCAGGTGAGGGGAAGAGACAGCTCTACTGTTCTCATGACCCCATTGGGATCAGCTCTCCCCTACTTCCACTGGTGGCTGGAACAAAAGGGAAAGGAGGGGATCTCTCCCTTGTTCATGCTACTGCAAGAGGCAGGGCCAGCTTTTGCATGCTCACAACTCTTGGTGCTGGCCCCTGCCACCAGGATCAGCTCAATTGTGCTTCCGAGTGAGGTGTAGTGACTACTTTTCTGAGTGCTACAGTTGTAAAGAGGCAGGTCCAGCTTTCCCACTTTAAAAACCACAAGGGGCAGGTCACCAGCCTGCTTCAGGCAGTGAGGGTTGAGGAGGGTATCTCTCCATTGTCCAGGCCACCTGACAGGAGAAAGTAGGCAAGTTCTTCCACATTTGTATCCTTGGGGCCAGTTCACCTGCAACTCTGGCAATGTGCAAGGCAGCTCTCCCAATTACTGTAGCCGGCGCTCATGTTTTCAAGGCCAGCTCTCCTCAATGCTTATTTGATGGGAGGGGCAAGTTATGAACTGCCCTCATATATCAACATGTCCCTGAGTACCATCCAAGACCGGGGATGTCCACCTGGCCTTTGTTAGTAATAGACTCCTGCTGCTGCAGGGCCACAGATCCAGTTGTGGTCCTAGGTGACATCACTGGCTACTCACATCAAGCTCTTCCTCACTACTCTGAAGTCTCCAGTTCTGCCCCACTTCATTGTGCACACATCCTTCTGTTTCTCCTTCTCATGCATTTCTCCACCACTTACTTGCTCCTCTTAGTGGTGCCCAGGGTCTCTGAGGGTCTGGGATCATCTCAGGAGTGGTTTCAGAATTACAATGCATTATTGTGGCATCTGACAGAGGTCGTCTAAGTCATAGTCTGGGCAACTTTCCTCCAAGGCATGTGTGGTGCATCTTAGACTGTCCAGGCCCCATGGAACTAGTCTGGTGGCCCTTGCAAGGGCCATCTGTCTTGGACTCACTCCTGCCCAGGGCCCATGGTTTTCAGGTGAGGTTCTTCTAGTCTCTGGCATGCTCCAAGTCCTGGGAGCTACCAGACTGGTGGTCATCTTAGGCTAGCCCCCTGTCCAGGCTCCCTGGTTCCAAACTGGTGGTTGTCTCAGGCTTGCTTTTTTTCAGGGAATGTTAGGCTACTAAGCATAGACATAGCCTCTCTCCTCTCTGCCACCTACTGATGCTTGTGTGACAGAACAGGCACATCTGTAATGCTGCTAGGGCCGATTAAAACCAATATATTTGAAAAACCACCAGATAAAATTATATATAAACATTAATATCTTTATAGTACATTTTCTTGATTTTTAAAAATTATGGTCATCATTTTGGTAATACCTTTATGATGTTCTTTTGTCTTTTGTTCTTTCTTTTTTGTTCTTTAATCATTTTTTATTTTTTACTTTTTCTTTCTTTCTTTCTTTCTTTCTTTCTTTCTTTCTTTCTTTCTTTCTTTCTTTCTTTCTTTCTTTCTTTCTTGTTTTTTTTTTAAATTTTCAAGACAGTTTCTCTGTATAGCTCTGACTGTCTCGGAACTCACTCTGTAGAGCAGGCTGGCCTCCCAAGCAATAGAATTAAAGGCATGTGCCACCACTGCCCAGCAATCTTTTTTTTTTTAAACAGTCCAGTCTTTATCCCACTTCTGGTCCACTCTCTGACTGTTCCACATTCAACACCTTCTCCCCACACCCACCACCCCCTGACCTGTCTCCACAAGGATGTCCCAACCCCCACTCCCACCCCACCAGAGCTCACCACTCTCTGGAGCCCCCAACTCTCTGAGGGTTAGGTGCATCTTCTCTCACTGAATCAAGAACTGGCAGTCTTCTGCTGTATATGCCTTGGAGCCCTTGTATCAGCTAGTGTATGCTGCCTGCTTGATGGCCCAGTATCTGAGAGGTCTTGGGGGTCCAGCTTAGTTGATACTGCTTGTCTTCCTATAGGGTAGCCCTCCTCCTCAGCTTCTTACAGTTTTTCCCTAATTCAACCACAGGGGTCACCAGCTTCTGTCCATTGGTTGGGTATAAATATCTGCATCTGACTCTTAGCTGTTTTTTGGGCCTTTCAGAGGACCCTCATTTTAGGCTTCTGTTTGTAAGCACACTCTAGCATAGAGCTGGATCCAACTTTGGGCCTGTCCCTGGACCTCCTTTCCCTCAGGCTCTTCTCCATTTTTGTCCCTGCAGCTCTTTCAGACAGGAACAATTCTGGGTCAGAGTTTTTGACTGGGGCTTGGCAACCCCATCCCTCCACTTGATGCCCTGTCTTTTTACTGGAGGTGGACTCTACATGTTCCCTCTCCCCACTGTAGGGCATTTCATATAAGGTACCTCCCTTTGATTCCTGAGAGAATCTCTCCCCTCCTAGGTCTCTGGTATATTCTAGAGGGACCTACACTTCCTCCGGAGGTTGCCTGTTTCCATTCTTTCTTCTGGCCCTCAGGGCTTCAGTCCTGTCCCTGCGTCAATACTTGATCATGTTCCCAACTTCCCCTCCCTGTCACCTTTCCCAGCCAGGTTCCTCCCTCCCTCGTTCCTTCCCTCCTTCCCTCCTTCCCTCCTTCCCTCCTTCCCTCCTTCCCTCCTTCCCTCCTTCCCTCCCTCCCTCCCTCCCTCCCTCCTGTGATTGCTTTCTTCTCCTTTCCAAGTGGGATTGAGGCATCCTCACATAGGCCCTTCTGAATGTTAGCCTTCTTGAGTTCCATGGAATGTATCCTGGGTATTCTGTACTTTTTTGGTTCTTTTCAAGTCCCTTAAGTTCTATAGCCTTAACATTGTCAATGGAAAAATAGTTTTGAACTTGACACTTCTAGTCTTATTTCCATGATTTTAAGTCACCAGGCAAAGTATTTTGTTGTCATTGACAATGCTGAATTTGTGTTTTTCTGTTAGTATAGGTGAAAAATCCTGGCTTACAATGGTCACAAATGATGGCCGTTTCCTCCATTATCATTTTTGAATTTCCATCTTCAAAAACAAAGAGGTCTAGACAATGGCTTATTCAGTGATAAGCACCCCTGATATTATCCAATCCCATTTGTTCATCACTATCTCTATTTGTAAATGATATGATCCTAAAGAATCCATCAGAAGTCTTGGACCTTACCACTTTTAGTGAGGTGGCAGAATACAGGATTACTACAGGAAACCAGCAGCTTTGCTGAAGACTAATTACAAACACACTGAGGAAAAAAATCAGAAAAACAATCAAGCAACCTCATCAATTATAGCCTCAAACACACACACACATACACACACACACACACACATACACACACAGTCAAGTCAAAGACATCAATAGTGGGGACTGGAGATGGTTAAGAACACTGATTGCTCTTCCAGAGGTCCTGAGTTCAATTCCCAGCAACGACATGGTGGCTTACAAGCATCTATAATAGGATCTGATGCCCTCTTCTGGTGTGTCTGAAGACAGCAACAGTGTACTCATATACAAACAAACACCCCCCCCAACAAAACAAAGCAAAACACCCTCTACAGTGAAACCTACAAAATAAGAAATAAATTGACAAAGACAGTACATGTTGAAGAGACTTTCCATGCTCATAGTTTGGCAAAATTAATGTGACAATGAGTGTATTATAAAAATTTACTGAGATTCTATGTAATCTTTACTCAAATTCCAATGGTTTTCTGTGTTGAAATAGACAAAAATAATCCTAAAATGTATATAGAGAAACTAAAGATCCTAAATAACTCAAACCATCCGAGACACAAAGAGCACAGTACCTGATTTTAAATTATCCCCCAGAGCCCGAGGAATGAGAACAGCATAACATTGAGATAAATAAATGCAAGAGACTCCTGAAGCCAAATAAAAAAATAATCAGTATTCTGAGAAGGGAACATTGGATAACAACTGTGTTTGAAATAGAATAGAAAAGGAAACAATGAAAATAAATCAAAGTGATCCAAGAGTGAAAAGAAAATCCAATGCTATGAAGTGTTCTGGAGGCTCAAAGAAGACATGAAAGCATGAGCATCTTGTCAGCAGAGACAGAAGCTTCAGAAATGTGTGGGAAGATAAGGAATGGCATGCTAACTTTGGATTTTCCTTAACTCATAGACTTTCAGAGAACTGATTTGGTGAAAAGAACTATGGAAGTCAGGCTTTTACTCACAGATGCTAGATTATATGGCCAAGATAAGGAAGTTTGATTGCTTGGAATGTCAATAATGCACATTGGCAGAATGATGGCAGATATAGTTCTAAAACTATATATGTGTACACAAGGTGTAAGAAATCTCCCCATATCAAAAGTTTCTTGTGCAACTGGCATACACAGAAGGGCTGCACAAAGCAATTAAATTGAACTTCTGTATAAGAAGACTGGCCTTGACAAACATCTCCCTTCCAAGAAACTCCTGCATTTCAGAAATCTTGAGCTCTGTTCATTTTGTAATATTGTGAACTATTGCTTGGGGCCTTCACATGGTTATTGCATCTACTGCAAATAGCTGATTTTCTAATCTGCCTTGCTCAAAGGCCAAATGGGTCAGATTGCATTGTGCTAGTCACTTGAGAACAAGAAAGAATCAGTTGGGTCATAGAGAAGCACACAGCATAAACTGCCATTATGCAGCATAAATTAAAGTTGCAGAAGTTATGAGGAAATGATCACATGGGAGACATAAGACAGCTGAATTTATATCCCAAACTCAGATATTTTCCTGGCTTTAAAATTGGAATGTCTGAAGACTGTCTGAATATTTCTCCAGAGAGTCAAACCGGGACTGATGGGGTGGGATGGCGGGGGAGTTACAGGGAAGGAGAATTTTGCCTTACCATATGGAAGAGCTTTTAGGCTTCTAGGACACACTATTCCAGGAATTGCTTAAGCATACTAATTGGAAAGCTAGTGGTGGCTTAAGCTTTGGTGTGCTCACAAAGAGCCAAGCATAAGAAGAGCATGGGGATGGGAGTTGGGGTTATTAGCTAGACAAGGAGGTTATTCATCTTTCTCTGGGCCCATTTTCTTGTTTGTAATTTGAAGACGTTATATTAAATGACCCTGGAAGGCCTTCCAGCTCTTATAATCTAAGATTCAATTTTGTTAGCAAGACACAGTAGTATAATGCTTGGGAGGAGGAGGAGCACAGCAATTGGATTCTGATATTTCATCCTTTTTCTTAAGAGGAACTTTTATGAGAGAGATTTTTCTATAACTCTTTTCCATTAAAACATCATGAACAAGGTGTTTCCATAGAATAATGGAAAATTCTTTTTCTGTTTGTGTGTGTGTGTGTGTGTGTGTGTAAAAGATGAAGACTGACGAAAACAATATGAAATAGGGAAGAGCACAGACTTGAAGAGCGTCCGGGTTGTAATGCCTCTGACTCCTCTTACCTACAACCTTGGCTGCTAAAGAGCCTCAGTTTACATAGAGGAACACTTGAGAGGATAACCATGATTACACACCAAAGTTTTAGAAGAACCAAAGAAGACCAGGACATTACTTTTATTTTTGGTGTGTGTGTGTGTGTGTGTGTGTGTGGATAAACAACATATGCAGTACTTTCTTTCATTCAATATAAAATTAAGGGAATTTCCTTATTTGTTTTTTAAAGTATTTGAAATCTTAAAGGAAGTGCATGGGGGGGGGGGAGAATGAGAGACAGACAGACAGACAGACAGACAGAGAGAGAGAGAGAGAGAGAGAGAGAGATTCTAACAGCTGTTGAGGCCAATGCCTCCTTCAGATTTCAAGCTTCACACTTGCAAGTGCAGGTCCTTTGCTCTGCATCTGTATCCTGAAATCTTGCTAAACTTTCTTATTAATGCTAGGATCATCCCCCATGTTTGCAGTTTGAGATTTCCTATGATAATAATAAACTTTCATGGATTGAGGCTGTATATCACCTTAGAACCATTTCCATTACCATTACAGAAAGCATGATATTTACAAATAGAGATTTAATATTTCATTTTGTTAAGCTGTACATGCCTGATATCTTATTTTCCTTTTTCTTATCATACGACCTAGAACTTGTACCATTATGTCAGATTGTCTACATTCACAAATTTGTCACAGTTACTGAAGAATGGATGTAGTCAGTATTTTACATTTGCCCATCTAAAATTTATAGTGACCTTTCCTGGTCTTCAGGCCAGAACCATACAAACTTGTCCTAAGAGAGAATTATGCCTAGGAATCCCTGGGCAGTTTATTTCTCTTTCTCTTTCTGGTGTTTATAGTTAATTTCTCTATAGGGAAGTGTAGGTGAATCACTCAGCTCAGCACCCAGAAATACTAAGCACTAAGCACGTGTTAGTTGCTATTATCCTTTTTATTTATCTTATTCTTCATACAAGGCCTTTGCAACATTGGCAGCACCTATTCTGATAAAACCACAACACTGACAGGCCTAGAGTATCTTTATTCTTTAGGAGGAATTGACTTTTCCTGTGACAGAATTCACACTCTTACTCTTCTCTGGTTTATACCCCTAGGGTAGTTAAGTGAGGGGCAGGGACCTATCTCTTATTGGTCTATTTACAACTGGGACTTGTTTAGAGAAGCCAGCACTCAGTTTTTGCTGGCTCAGAGGCAATGCTTTGTACGGGGAAACTGACCTAAATTACACAAAGGAGACCATCTTTTGCTAGTACCTCACTGACTAGGGCACTGGAAAGCGAGCAGTAAAGAAGACTGGCGCACTCTTTGTCCACGCTTAGCTGTATAGCCACACTCCCATGCAATGCTTTTGTCTCCAGCTCCCTGGGAGAGGGCATTTTTCTGCCCTTCTTGCCTCTTTCAACTAGTCATCCTTTATGCAGACAGTTTCAGTCTAAATCTCACCTTCACTAGCCTGCTGGATTTCATCCTCTTCCTCACCTGTTTTGCTACTTATTTACCTTGTATTTCACATTGCCATTTCTTTCATTGCTCTTCTTAGACTCGGGGAATGAAAAGCCCCATAGTGCAGTCTCTTAGAAGGTGCTTTCACTCTGCACATTGTCCAGTTGTGGGTGTTAATTGCCATCTACTACATGATAAATCATCTCTGATGAGGACTCTGATGAATGAGGCACTGATCTATAGGTATAGTAAGAAAACGTGATGAAAATATACTGTACAAAAATTTGAAAAAAATATAAAGAGAAAAAATAGAAGTAAATGAACTGGAAATGTGTTCTGAATGAGTGTTGGGGTTGGTGTTTAGAGACAGGGCTCAGCCCATGGCAGAACTTGCTTAGGTGAGACAAGGACAGAGAGGCTCCCAAGAAATGAATGAAAAGGAAGTGAGGAGAGCAGTACTGAAATCATCTTCCCGCTGACAAGCTTGAGGATAATGACAAATATATGTGCTCTGAATTCTTTTGAGTAGGCTGGGTAGTAAGCTCCGGATAGAAAGGTTAGAGATGAAGGACTGCAAGTCTATTGTTTTGGGCTCAAGTCCCAAGCATTGTAAGTAGTTGGAGGACCTTGGAGCATGCCACTTCCCCTTCTGTGGTCTTAGTCCCTCATGTAAAATAAAGAGGGCTTGTTTCTTTGCTGCTGTCATGGTGGTTTGTTTCAGTGATATCAACACAAGACCACCTAGCTACGGAAACACAGTCTGTTGATCTTTTTTTTTTTTTTTTTTTTTGATTTTTTTTTATTCGATATAATTTATTTACATTTCAAATGATTTCCCCTTTTCTAGCCCCCCCCCACTCCCCGAAAGTCCCATAAGCCCCCTTCTCTTCCCCTGTCCTCCCTCCCACCCCTTCCCAGTTCCCCGTTCTGGTTTTGCCAAATACTGTTTCACTGAGTCTTTCCAGAACCAGGGGCCACTCCTCCTTTCTTCTTGTACCTCATTTGATGTGTGGATTATGTTTTGGGTATTCCAGTTTTCTAGGTTAATAACCACTTATTAGTGAGTGCATACCATGATTCATCTTTTGAGTCTGGGTTACCTCACTTAGTATGATGTTCTCTAGCTCCATCCATTTGCCTAAGAATTTCATGAATTCATTGTTTCTAATGGCTGAATAGTACTCCATTGTGTAGATATACCACATTTTTTGTATCCACTCTTCTGTTGAGGGATACCTGGGTTCTTTCCAGCATCTGGCAATTATAAATAGGGCTGCTATGAACATAGTAGAGCATGTATCCTTATTACATGGTGGGGAATCCTCTGGGTATATGCCCAGGAGTGGTATAGCAGGATCTTCTGGAAGTGAGGTGCCCAGTTTTCGGAGGAACCGCCAGACTGCTTTCCAGAGTGGTTGTACCAATTTGCAACCACACCAGCAGTGGAGGAGTGTTCCTCTTTCTCCGCACCCTCTCCAACACCTGCTGTCTCCTGAATTTTTAATCTTAGCCATTCTGACTGGTGTAAGATGAAATCTTAGGGTTGTTTTGATTTGCATTTCCCTAATGACTAATGAAGTTGAGCATTTTTTAAGATGCTTCTCCGCCATCCGAAGTTCTTCAGGTGAGAATTCTTTGTTTAACTCTGTACCCCATTTTTTAATAGGGTTGTTCGGTTTTCTGGAGTCTAACTTCTTGAGTTCTTTATATATATTGGATATTAGCCCTCTATCTGATGTAGGATTGGTGAAGATCTTTTCCCAATTTGTTGGTTGCCGATCTGTCCTCTTGATGGTGTCCTTTGCCTTACAGAAACTCTGTAACCTTATGAGGTCCCATTTGTCAATTCTTGCTCTTAGAGCATACGCTATTGGTGTTCTGTTCAGAAACTTTCTCCCTGTACCGATGTCCTCAAGGGTCTTCCCCAGTTTCTTTTCTATTAGCTTCAGAGTGTCTGGCTTTATGTGGAGGTCCTTGATCCATTTGGATTTGAGCTTAGTACAAGGAAACAAGGATGGATCAATTTGCATTCTTCTGCATGCTGACCTCCAGTTGAACCAGCACCATTTGTTGAAAAGGCTATCTTTTTTCCATTGGATGTTTTCAGCCTCTTTGTCGAGGATCAAGTGGCCATAGGTGTGTGGGTTCATTTCTGGATCTTCAATCCTGTTCCATTGATCCTCCTGCCTGTCACTGTACCAATACCATGCAGTTTTTAACACTATTGCTCTGTAGTATTGCTTGAGGTCAGGGATACTGATTCCCCCAGATTTTCTTTTGTTGCTGAGAATAGTTTTAGCTATCCTGGGTTTTTTGTTGTTCCAGATGAATTTGATAATTGCTCTTTCTAACTCTGTGAAGAATTGAGTTGGGATTTTGATGGGTATTGCATTGAATCTGTATAGTGCTTTAGGCAAAATGGCCATTTTAACTATATTGATTCTACCGATCCATGAGCATGGGAGGTTTTCCCATTTTTTGAGGTCTTCTTCCATTTCCTTCTTCAGAGTCTTGAAGTTCTTGTCATACAGATCTTTCGCATGTTTGGTAAGAGTCACCCCAAGATACTTTATACTGTTTGTGGCTATTGTGAAGAGGGTCATTTCCCTAATTTCTTTCTCAGCCTGCTTATCCTTTGAGTATAGGAAGGCCACTGATTTGCTTGAGTTGATTTTGTAACCTGCCACTTTGCTGAAGTTGTTTATCAGCTGTAGGAGCTCTCTAGTGGAGTTCTTTGGGTCACTTAGGTAGACGATCATGTCGTCTGCAAATAATGATAGTTTGACTTCCTCCTTTCCAATTTGTATCCCTTTGACCTCCTTATGTTGTCGAATTGCCCGAGCTAGTACCTCAAGTACAATATTGAAAAGATAAGGAGAAAGGGGGCAGCCTTGTCTGGTCCCTGATTTCAGTGGGATTGCTTCAAGTTTCTCTCCGTTTAGTTTGATGCTGGCTACCGGTTTGCTGTATATTGCTTTTACTATGTTTAGGTATGGGCCTTGAATTCCTGTTCTCTCCAAGACTTTAAGCATGAAAGGATGCTGAATTTTGTCAAATGCTTTTTCAGCATCCAATGAAATGACCATGTGGTTTTGTTCTTTGAGTTTGTTTATGTAGTGGATTTTATTGATGGATTTCCGTATATTGAACCAACCCTGCATTCCCGGGATAAAGCCTACTTGATCATGGTGGATGATCGTTTTGATGTGTTCTTGGATTCGGTTGGCAAGAATTTTATTGAGTATTTTTGCATCGATGTTCATAAGGGAAATTGGTCTGAAGTTCTCTTTCTTTGTTGGATCTTTGTGTGGCTTTGGTATCAGCGTAATTGTGGCTTCGTAGAAGGAATTGGGTAGTGTTCCTTCTGTTTCTATTTTGTGGAATAGTTTGAAGAGTATTGGTGTTAACTCTTCTTTGAAGGTCTGGTAGAATTCTGCACTGAAACCATCTGGTCCTGTGCTTTTGTTGGTTGGAAGACTTTCTATGACTCCTTCTATTTCTTTAGGCTTTATGGGACTGTTTAGATGGTCTAGTTGGTCCTGATTTAATTTTGGTATTTGGTATCTGTCAAGGAAATTGTCCATTTCCTCCAGATTCTCCAGTTGTGTTGAGTACAGGCTCTTGTAGTAGGATCTGATGATTTTTTGGATTTCCTCAGTTTCCGTTGTTATGTCTCCCTTTTCATTTCTAAGTTTGTTAATTTGGATACTTTCTCTGTGCCCTTTGGTCAGTCTGGCTAAGGGTTTATCTATCTTGTTGATTTTCTCAAAGAACCAGCTCCTGGTTTTGTTGATTTTTTGTATGGTTCTCTTTGTTTCTAGTTGATTGATTTCTGCCCTGAGTTTGATGATTTCCTGCCTTCTACTCCTCCTGGGTGAAATAGCTTCTTTTTGTTCTAGGGCTTTCAGGTGTGTCATTAAGTTGGTAATGTATGCTCTCTCCATTTTCTTTTTGGAGGCACTCAGGGCTATGAGTTTTCCTCTTAGCACTGCTTTCATTGTGTCCCATAGATTTGGGTATGTTGTGTTTTCATTTTCATTGTGTTCTAAAAAGTCTTTAATTTCTTTCTTTATTTCTTCCTTGACCAAGGTGTCATTGAGTAGAGTATTGTTCAATTTCCACGTGTATGTGGGTTTTCTGTTGTTTCTGTTGCTATTGAAGACCACTTTTATTCCATAGTGATCAGATAGGAGGGATGGGATTAGTTCTATCTTCTTATATTTGTTGAGGTCTGTCTTGTGACCAATTATATGGTCGATTTTGGAGAAGGTACCATGAGGTGCTGAAAAAAAGGTATATTCTTTTGTTTTAGGATAGAATGTTCTATATATATCAGTTAAATCTAATTGGTCCAAAGCTTCAATTAGTTTCATTGTGTCCTTGTTTAGTTTCTGTTTTCCTGATCGGTCCATTGAGGAAAGTGCAGTGTTGAAGTCACCCACAATTATTGTGTTAGGTGCAATGTGTGCTTTGAGTTTTAATAAAGTTTCTTTTATGAAAGAGGGTGCCCTTGCATTTGGAGCATAGATGTTCAGGATTGAGAGTTCTTCTTGTTGTATTTTTCCTTTGACCAGCAAGAAGTGTCCCTCAGAGTCTCTTTTGATGACTTTGGGTTGAAAGTCAATTTTATCTGATATTAAAATGGCTACTCCAGCTTGTTTCCTGAGACCATTTGCTTGTAAAATTGTCTTCCAGCCTTTTACTCTAAGGTAGTGTTTGTCTTTGACCCTGAGGTGTGTTTCCTGTAAGCAGCAAAATGTAGGGTCCTGTTTACGTATCCAGTCAGTTAGTCTGTGTCTTTTTATTGGGGCATTGAGTCCATTGATGTTAAGAGATATTAAGGAATAGTGATTGTTACTTCCTATCATTTTTGACGTTATTTTTTAAATTTGATTGCTTAACTTCTTTTGGGTTTGATGAAAGGTTACTATCTTGCTTTTTTCAGGGTGAAGTTTCCCTCCTTGTATTGGTGTTGTCTTCCTATTATCCTTTTTAGGGCTGGGTTTGTGGATAGATATTGGGTGAACTTGGTTTTGTCGTGAAATATCTTAGTTTCTCCATCTATGGTGATTGAGAGTTCTGCTGGATATAGTAGTTTTGGTTGGCATTTGTGTTCTCTTAGAGTCTGCATGAGATCTGCCCAGGACCTTCTAGCCTTCATAGTCTCAGGTGAAAAGTCTGCTGTGATTCTGATAGGTCTTCCTTTATATGTTACTTGGCCTTTTTCTCTTACTGCCTTTAATATTCTTTCTTTGTTTAGAACATTTGGTGTTTTGATTATTATGTGACGGGAAGTATTTCTGTTCTGGTCCAGTCTGTTTGGAGTTCTGTAGGCTTCTTGTATATTCATGGGCATCTCTCTCTTTAGGTTAGGGAAGTTTTCTTCCATAATTTTATTGAAGATATTTGCTGGCCCTTTAAGTTGTAAATCTTCACTCTCATCTATGCCTATAATCCTTAGGTTTGGTCTTCTCATTGTGTCCTGGATTTCCTGGATATTTTGGGTTACAAGCTTTTTGCATTTTGCATTTTCTTTAACTGTTGAGTCCATGGTTTCTATGGAATCTTCAGCATCTGAGATTCTTTCTTCTATTTCTTGTATTCTGTTGTTGATATTTGCATCTCTGTCCCCTGATTTCTTCCCAAGGCTTTCTATCTCCAAAGTTGTCTCCTTTTGAGTTTTCTTAGTTGTTTCTACTTCTGTTTTTAGATCCTGGATGGTTTTGCTTAGCTCCTTCACTTGCTTGTTTGTGCTTTCCTGTAATTCTTTAAGAGATTTTTGTGTTTTTTCTTTCATGACCTCAGCCTGTTGACCAAAGTTCTCCTGTATTTCTTTAAGAGATTTTTGTGTTTCGTCTTTCATGACCTCAGCCTGTTGACCAAAGTTCTCCTGTATTTCTTTAAGTGTTTTTTGCATTTCCTCCTTGTTGGCTTTTGTATTCTCCTGGATTTCTTTCAATGATTTTTGTGTTTCCCTTGCAAGGGCTTCTAACTTTTGATCCATTTTCTCCTGAAAGTCCTTCATGTGTTCCTGTACCAGCATCATGACCAGTGATTTTAAATCCAAATCTTGTTTTACTGGTGTGATGGGGTATCCAGGACTTGCTGGTAGAGGAGAATTTGGTTCAGATGTTGCCATATTGCCTTGATTTCTGTTAGTGACGTTCCTGCGTTTGCCTTTTGCCATCTAGATCTCACTGGTGTTAGTTGGTCTTGTCAGTGCTGGACTCACCAGTGCAAGCTGCCCCTTCCCCGTTGGCCTCTGGTGCACAGCTTACACTCTGCACTGCCTGTAGACAGGGTGCTGTTGTCCAGGCTGTTCAGATCCCGAAGCAGGCACCTGAAGGCTCCCGCTGGGGCCCGCAGGATTTATTGGAGCACACCGACTTCTCCCAGCTGGCCGCCCGGAAGCCCCCACTAGCCTCTTGAGGGACCTGGAGATGTGGCGGCCACCCAGGCTGATCTGAAGCGGAGAGAGTTGAGCTGGGGGCTTCTGCCTGAGGCCTTGCCCCAGATTGTGTCTGTGGACCAGGTGGAACCCGTGTGCACCCCCAGGGAGCTCCGAAGGTGAATGTTGCTGTGACCTCCCCTGTGCTCCGCTCACTCTGCTGGGCAGCCGATTTCCCCAACCGGGCTGGCGCACACTAGGTTAGCCTTGTTGCCCGGGCCCTGAGTCCAGGCAAACGCCTGGGAGGCCAAGGTCCGAGCAAAGTTCCCCTAGGGCTATGACTGTTATTTGGGTCCGCCAGGTGACCCGGATGGCGGGCATGCGCGTCCGCACTCCCCGAAAGCCCCGGGAGAGTCTGTTGTGCTAATAACCTCCTGGGCGGGTTGACACACAGATGGCCCACCAAGCCGCCCAGTTCTTGGGGTCAGTCCTGTGCCTTTTGGGGCCTAAACCCCCGTTTTGTTAGCCTCAGGCTACGCTTGTTAGCAGTCTCTGCTCTCCCGAGCACTCTGGCTCCTGTAGGCAAAATGGCGGCGCGTGCGCCGGCCGGGGCAAAAAAAACTCCTGGCTGGGTTGGCGCCCCGATGGCCACTCGAACAGCCCAGGGCCTGGGTGCAGGCCAACGCCCGTCTGGCTCAGACCCCTGCGGTGTTGGGCCTAGGATTATGTTTGTGTACCTCAGTCTGACCGATCTCTGGAGCCCGGGATCAAGATGGAGGTGAGTCTCTCCTGACTGGCGGGAAGCCGAGTTCTGAAGTGGCTCGATCTTTTTTTTAAAAGACAATATTTTCTTATTTGGGCTGACTTCAAGGTGAGTGAGTGATGGTGCTTAGCTTTGCTCAAGGTCTATTAGCTTTGCTAATCTGCCAGTGTACCTACCAACCAGCAGATTGATTGATTTTTTTTTCTCCCCTCAAAGTTTTGTAAAGAATGTTTTAAGGGCAAGAATTCAGTATCATCATTTACCAAACACTTCTTGTTGAAACTTATTAAATTCCAAAATGGTTTCAGCAACCACTTAATTTCTTCAATTAATTCAAATATTGATTTTACTTTTTCAAGGGACATGAAATAGATGACAGGTGGTTTTATCTAAGAGATTTACAATGCTTTACACTTTCTCAATTAGGGCTCTCTCTAGTAATTAAAAAGTACTTGCACTAAGTTAGATGGGGGTGGATTCATGGGTCTGAATTGTGTTTTCTTCTCCTTTTCTTGATTCCTACTTTTCTTTGGAGTATTAGGAATGAACACATTGAACAATTACTGTGAGTCAAAGTTTGTACTAGATGCTTTCCCATACATTAATCATTATAAAACATTTTTGCTGTGTTTTAAATGGACTTTTTTAAAGGGACTCTTATCACAATTTTACAAATAATAAAACTGAGGGTCACTGAAGTTAAGTGACTTATTCAAAGTCATCTATTGTGTTCTTCTTTTCTAAGCCTGTTCATCTTAGTGTACCAACCTTACACTAGCAATGCTGTACAGTGTCCCCTATATTGGGCAACAGAGGAAGTGGAAGCTCAGACACATAAGGAATTTCCCCTGAATATGCTTAGTTGAGTTAGCCTTAACCTAAGTTTGCATGTATTATGAAGTTGATTTTGTCACATAAGTAATTTACATTAGGAGAAAAGAAAAGAGGAGTTTTCAAGTATTGTTTATCTTCAGCATTTCAGCAGATGTCAGTATTTGGTAAGAAAAAAAAATCCTGTCAGAACATGGGTAGTGACTGACTATGTGCAGAGTGCTCAAATTAAGCTTTTTCACAGTCTCAGAGAAATTGAAATATGACTTCTACAGAATTATCTCTTTTGTAGTTTCAAATGCACAAATGTACAAACCAGAGTCTTTGGACAAGGGGAAGCATATAACTTATGGTATAGCTTGCCACCAACTACAGAACTATCTAGTCTTTTACATAGTTTATAACCCTAATCAATTTCTGATTTTTATCGGTAAAATCCTTTAATCCCATGAAATACTCATTTGAACACTCAGAAAAGGCATGTGCATGAAGCAGAAGCAATCATCATAGTGTGGTGCCTTTGCAAGCAGAGACTACAGAAAAGAGACTGCTATTCTGTATGTATCAATCCTAAACCTGCATAGCCTTCAGGGAGGGTAAAAAAGTTAAAAATAAATAAATAATTAATTAACTGTTCTCCATCATCCAAGGACTCTTTTTTTAATAAATCAGAGAAGAGTAGGAGTGTGAATTCTGTCACAGGAAAAGTCAATTCCTTTGAGAATGTTTCTAAAGGTAAATTCTATCTGAATTAATAAGCTCAAATTGAACTGAGGATTTAGACTATGGCTACTTTTAAAGATCATTATGTTTAAAATTATTAAATATATATGTTCATTTTGAACAAACAAAAGTAATATATAGGGATATCAAAAGTCAAAACAAAACTGCTTTTCATTCTACCTCATTCTTAATCCAACTCTCTCCAAAAGTAAAATTGTCTTGATAGTCTCATGAATACACTTGAAAATTGCTACCAAGGTACAGAATAAGTATAGACAATATATATTATAGACATTTACTTTTTGCTGAGATATGCCATACATAAAACAATAAATATGTATATAAATTTATATTTATGTATACCTACAAAATCACTACTTGGAGCAATATTGAAACCATTTATAAACTTTCTAATTTTATGTTTTGAGGATCATGTAATATGTTGCTTTCTGTGTTAATTTTATTTCATTTATCTTAATGGATAAAGGATTCATTCAAGTTGTTGTATATGTTAATCTTTATTTTTTATATGGTAGGATAATATTTTATTGTATAGTGAGTATACTACAGTAACTTTATTAATAAGTTAAGGAATAGTTGAGTTTTACCCTACATTTTGGCCTTCATGAGTAACATTGCTATGAACAGTCATTAACACACAAAATGTCAATTAATAATACTTAAATACTTGTTTTCAACTCCTTTGGGTATGTTTCTCTAAGCATGTATTTACAGTCAGACCTCTGCATTTATGGGTTCTACATCAATAGGTATCTGCAACAATAGCTAAACATTATGTTAAACTATATCACAAAGTGGTCGTGCCACTTTAAAATACCATCACTAATGCATGAGGGTTCCAATTTCCAATAATCTGTTATTTTCTACTTAAAATTCATAACCATCTGGTGAGTATGAACTGTTATCTTGTTTTGATTTGCATTTTCTATGACTAATGATGTTGAGTCTTTATTAAGATATTCTCAACCAGATTTTTATTATTATTTATTCACTTGATACATCTTATTGCCTCCTGCTTTAGATACACATACCTTATACTTTTATATGCTCTAGAATTGCCCAATTAGGTCATCTTGGTGAGAAAAGCACAAGGCATGTGTTACCTTCTCTCTTTCTCATGCCTTCATCATGATTAGCCAAATAAATGTATGAATCATGAGCACAGGAATTTAGTGGTGACAATCTGAGGAAGCAGATATTAAACATCTGACTTAAATGTGACTTGTGTCTGTGTCAGATCTTAATGATGGACAAATTCAATTCTGAAAAGTGATCTCTAATGGCTTTATTGTTTATTTTGCTCCATGTGATGCTGACAAGGGCTCTATCAGGGTCTGAATATAAAGAAGTATGGGACTCCAGTAAAATACACTGTAAAAAGAAAATAAGCCCTGCTTCACAGTCCAGTGAGTCAGCCTGCCCTCTTCTGGGAAATATTGTAAAGCTGTGCTATTCCTGACAACTGGTGGCAGTGCATGCCCGGTTATTGAAACTTTTGCATTTCTTGTGTTAGTAGATCTTAGAGAATATTTTGTATTTTAAGTGCTTTTATTTCTGCCAAGGGTAAGCCTACCCAGTCTTGAATAAATTAGAAAATGATTCTGGCAATTTTTCTCTGCATTTATTGGAAAATGATATATGCATTTAGTATATATTCTTACTATTCCTTCAGAATGTAGAGTCAAATGACAATGATTATTATTATTATTTGTTTGTTTTTCGAGACAGGGTTTTCATGTGTAGTCCTTGCTGTCCTGGAACTCACTCTGTAGACCAGGCTGGCCTCCAACTCAGAAATCTGCCTGCCTCTCCCTCCCAAGTGCTGGGGATTACAGGCATGTGCCACCATGCCCAGCTTAGCAATGGCTATTTTTAAACTTTAATGATTTGAGAGCTTTATTTAAAATGTATAAATTATATTGAAAATTGGCAGGAGATTTTGTTTAAAAAAATCATTTATGCTTTGCTTAAGATGTTTTTCAAACCTGTGCTGTTCCTGAGTTCTGATCTACAGAACTATAAGGTTATGAATGGGTATGGTGCTTCTGGTTTCTGTCCTAGATTGAGAACATCTCCTGCCACAACACACCATCTCCAAGTGGCACAGGAAGTTAGAGATCCACCCAGCAGCCAGCGCAGAGGAGGCAGCCAGCACAAGTGAGACCTGCCCTGCAGCTCAGAGGATCCAGTCTGGAGGCCTCTGGCAAGAGCCTTCTGGTTTCTGCCTCTGGCTTGAGCCACAGCCCACCATCTCCAAGTGGCACAGGAAGCCAGATATCCATCCAGAAGCTGGGAGGAGGCAGACAGCACAGCCTGCACCCAGAGTGGATTGGAGCCACAGAGCTACATACCCAAATACAACTACAATAGATTGGGTCTCTCAGAAATATTTATATACTGGTGTACACAGAGAGATCCGGTCTCACAGGACCACAGAAAAGACACAGTCCAAGACAGCAACACCAGCTAACACCAGAGATTACCAGATGACAAAAGGCAAATGCAAGAACATCACCAACAGAAATCAAGGCAACATGGCTCCATCGAACCAAGTTCTCCAACAACAGAAAATCCTGGATACCCCAACACATCAGAAGAGCAAGACTTGGATTTAAAATCATACGTCATGATGTTTTTAGGGTAGTTCAAGAAGGAGATTAATAACTCCCTTAAAGAAATACGGGAGAACATGAGTCAACAGGTGGAAGCCCTTCAAAAGGAAACAGAAAAATCGCTTAAAGAAATACAGGAGAACATGGGTCAACAGATAGAAGCCCATAAAGAGGAAACACAAAAATCACTTAAAGAAATACAGGAGAATGTGGATCAACAGGCAGAAGTCCTAAAAGAGGCAATACAAAAATCTCTTAAAGAATTACAGGAAAACACAAACAAGTGAAAGAGCTGAGCAAAACTATCCAGGATCTAAAAACGGAAGTAGAAACAACTCATAAGTCACAAAAAGAGAAAATTTCGAGATAGAATACCTTGGAAAGAATTCAGGACTCATAGATGCAAGCATCAACAACAGAATACAAGAGATAGAAGAAAGAATCTCAGGTGCTGAAGATAGCATAGAAACCATTGACTCAACAGTCAAAGAAAATACAAAATGCAAAAAGCTTGTAACCCAAAACATCCAGGAAATCCAGGACACAATGAGAAGATCAAACCTAAGGATTACAAGTATAGAAGATAGTTGAGATTTCCAATTTAAAGGGCTAGTAAATATATTCAACAAAACTATAGAAGAAAACTTCCCTAACCTAAAAAGAGAGATGCCCATGAATGTATAAGAAGTCTACAGAACTCCAAATAGATTTGACCAGAAAAGAAATTCCTCTAGTCACATAATAATTAAAACACCAAATGTACTAAACAAAGAATATTAAAAGCAGTATAGGATACCAGTATAAATGGTCAAGTAACATATAGAGGAAGACCTATCAGAATTACACCAGACTTCTTGCCAGAGACCATGAAAGCTAGAAGATCCTGGGCAGACCTCATACAGACTCTAAGAGAACAAAAATGCCAGCCCAGACTACTATACCCAACAAAACTCTCAATCACCATAGATGGAGAAACCAAGATATTTCATGATAAAACCAAATTTACACACTATCTTTCCACAAATCCAACCCTACAAAGGATAATAGATGGAAAACTCCAATACAAGGAGGGCAAATACACCCTAGAAAAAGCAAGACAGTAATCTTCTTTCAACAAACTCCAAAGAAGATAACCACTCAAACATAATAATAGCATCAAAAATGACAGGAAGCAACAATCACTATTCCTTAATATCTATTAACAACAATGGACTCAATTCTCCAATAAAAAGATATAGACTAACAGACTGGATACATAAGCAGGACCCAGCATTTTGCTGCACACAGGAAATGCACCTCAGTGTCAAAGACAAACACTGACTCAGAGTAAAAGGCCGAAAAACATTTTCCCAAGCAAATGGTCCCAGGAAACAAGTTGGAGTAGCCATGCTAATATCAGATAAAATTGACTTTCAACCTAAAGTCATCAAAAAAGGAAACACTTCATACTCATCAAAAGAAAAATCCACCAAGAAGAATTCTCAATTCTGAACATCTATGCTCCAAATGCAAGGGCATCCTCATTGGTAAGCAAAACTTTACTAAAGATCGAAGCACACATTGTACCTCACATAATAATCATGGGTGACTTCAATCAACACTCCACTTTCCTCAATGGACCAATCAGGGAAGCAAAAACTAAACAGAGACAGAGTGAGATAATTGAAGTTTGGACAAAATGGGTTTATATATATATATATATATATATATATATATATATATATATATATATATATATAGAGAGAGAGAGAGAGAGAGAGAGAGAGAGAGAGAGAGAGAACATTTCATTCTAAAGCAAAATAATATGATTTCTTCTCGGCACCTCATGGTACCTTCTCCAAAATCAACTATATAATTGGTCACAAAACAGACCTCAACAAATATACGAAGATCGAACTAATAATCCCATGCCTCCTATCAGATCACTATGGAGTAAAAGTGGTCTTCAATAGCAACAAAAACAAGAAAAAACCCACATACATGTGGAAACTGAACAATATTCTACTCAATGATACCTTGGTCAAGGAAGAAATAAGGAAAGAAATTAAAGACTTTTTTAGAATTTAATGAAAATGAAGACACAACATACCCAAACTTATGGGACACAATGAAAGCAGTGTTAAGAGGAAAACTCATAGCCCTGAGTGCCTCCAAAAAGAAAATGGAGAGAGCATACACTACCAGCTTAATGACACACCTGAAAGCCCTGGAACAAAAAGAAGCTAATTCACCCAGGAGGAGTAGAAGACAGGAAATCATCAAACTCAGAGCTGAAATCAATCAAGTAGAAACAAAAAGAACTATACAAAGAATCAATAAAACCAGGAGCTGGTTCTTTGAGAAAAACAACAAGATAGATAAACCCTTAGCCAGACTAACCAGAAGGAACAGAGACAGTATCCAAATTAACAAAATCAGAAATGAAAGGGAGATATAACAAGAGAAACTGAGGAAATTAAAAAAAAATCAGATCCTACTACAAAAGCCTATACTCAGCACAACTAGAAAATCTGAGGGAAATGGACAATTTCCTAGACAGATCCTGCCCTACAGAGGATAATAGATAGAAAACGCCAACACAAGGAGAGAAACTACACTCTAGAAAAAGCAAGAAAGTGATCTTTTTCTAACAAACCCAAAAGAAGATACCCACACAAAGATAAAAAATAACATCAAAAATAAGAGGAAGCAACAATCACTATTCTTTAATATCTCTTAACATCAATGGACTCAATTCCCCCCAAAAAAGACATAGCGTAATAAATATTCTTCATGTAAATCTTCAATTTCATCAGAAAATGTTTGTAATTCCTCTTTCAATTAATTTAGTAATTTTTATGTCTACCATTTTATCTTCATTATTTTCATGATAATCTTCACTTTTACCATGTTTTTCTATATATATCTTTTATTTTATCAGAAATGTTTTGTATATAAATCTGATTTTATCACAAAATATTTTTAATTTCACCTTCAATTAATTTAGAAAAGTTTTTTATGTCTATCATTTTGTATGCATAATTTTCCATAGTCAAATTTAACATATTTGTTTATATATTTCTTAAATTTATTAGAAATGTTTTTCATGTAAATCTTCAATTTTACCTGAAAATGTTTATAATTCCACTTTAAATCAATTATTTTTAAATACTATTATTTTCTATATTCTTTGTTTACATTCCAAATGATTTCCCCTTTCCTAGATCCCCCCTCCCCATATGTCCCATAAACCTTCTTCTCTCCATCCATTCTCCAATCACCTACCTCCTTTTTCTCTGTCCTTATATTCCCCTCCAATGCTAGATCAATCCTTTCCAGGATCAGGACCCTCTCCATACTTCTTCATGGGAGTCATTTGTTATGCGATTTGTGCCTTGGGTATTCAGGGCTTCTGGGCTAATTAATATCCACTTATCAGAGATTGCATTCCATGTGTATTCTTTTGTGATTGCGTTACCTCACTTAGGATGATGTTTTCCAGATCAAACCATTTGCCTAAAAATTTTGTGAATTCGTTTGTTTCTAATTGCCGAGTAGTATTCCATTGTGCAAATATACCACATTTTCTGTGTCCATTCTTCCTTTGAGGGACATCTGGGTTGTTTCCAGCTTCTGGCTATTATAAACAAGGCTGCTATGAACATAATGGAGCATGTGTCTTTATTGCATGCCGGGGAATCCTTTGGCTATATGCTCAGGAGTGGTATAGCAGGATTCTCCGGAAGTGTCATGCCCAGTTTTCTGAGGAACCACCAGACTGATTTCCAGAGTGGTTGTACCATCTTACAGCCCCACCAGCAGTGGAGAAGTGTTCCTCTTTCGCCACATCCTCACCAACACCTGCTGTCTCCTGAGTTTTTGATCTTAGCCATTTTGACTGGTGTAAGATGAAATCTCAGGGTTGTTTTGATTTGCATTTCCCTAATGACTAATGATGTTGAGCATTTTTTAAGGTGCCTCTCGGCCATCCAAATTTCTTCAGGTGAAAAATCTTTGTTTAGATCTGTATCCGATTTTTTAATAGGGTTATTTGGTTCCCTGGGGTCTAACTTCTTGAGTTCCTTGTATATATTGGATATTAGCCCTCTATCAGATGTAGGGTTGGTGAATATCCTTTCTCAATTTGATGGTTGTCATTTTGTCCTTTTAACAGTGTCCTTTGCCTTATAGAAACTTTGTAATTTTATGAGGTCCGATTTGTCAAATCTTGATCTTAGAGCATAAGCTATTGGTGTTTTGTTCAGGAACTTTACCCCTGTGCCCATGTCCTCAAGGGTCTTCCCCAGTTTCTTTTCTATTAGTTTCAGTGTGTCTGGTTTTACATGGAGGTCCTTGATCCACTAGGAGTGAAGTTTAGTACATGGAGACAAGAATGGATCAATTCGCATTCTTCTGCATGCTGACCTCCAGTTGAACCAGCACCATTTGTTGAAAAGGCTATCTGTTTTCCATTGGAAGTTTTCAGCCCCTTTGTCGAGGATCAAGTGACCATAGGTGTGTGGATTCATTTCTGGATCTTCAATTCTATTCCATTGGTCCATTTGTCTGTCACTGTGCCAATACCATGCAGTTTTTAACACTATTGCTCTGTAGTATTGCTTGAACTCAGGGATACTGATTCCCCCAGAATTTCTTTTGTTGTTGAGAATAGTTTTAGCTATCCTGGTTTTTTTTGTTATTCCAGATGAATTTGAGAATTTCTTTTTCTAACTCTGTGAAGAACTGATTTGGGATTTTGATGGGATTGCGTTGAATCTGTAGATCGCTTTTGGCAAGATGGCCATTTTAACTATATTAATCCTGCCAATCCATGAGCATGGCAGATTTTTCCATTTTCTGAGGTCTTCAATTTACTCCTTCAGAGACCTGAAGTTCTTTCACTTGTTTGGTTAGAGTCACAATAAGATACTTTATATTGTTTGTTGCTATTGTGAAGGGTGTCATTTCCCTAACTTCTTTCTCAGCCTGCTTTTCTTTTGAGTATAGGAAGGCAACTGATTTGCTTTTATTTTGCTGAGTTGATTTTATAACCAGCCACTTTGCTGAAGTTGTTTATCAGCTGTAGGAGTTCTCTGGTGGAGGTTTTTGGGTCACTTAAGTAGACTATCATGTCATCTGCAAATAGTGATAATTTGACTTCTTCCTTTCCAATTTGGATCCCCTTGACCTCCTTATGTTGTCTAATTGCTCTAGCTAGAACTTTAAGTACTATATTGAAAAGATATGGAGAGAGAGGACAGCCTTGTCTAGTCCCTGATTTTAGTGGGATTGCTTCAAGTTTCTCTCCATTTAGTTTGATGTTGGCTACCAGTTTGCTGTATATTGCTTTAACGATGTTTAGGTATGGGCCTTGAATTCCTGTTCTTTCCAAGACTTTTAGCATGAAAGGATGCTGAATTTTGTCAAATGCATTTTCTGCGTCTAATGATGAGTATAGGCTTCTGTAGTAGGATCTAATGATTTTTTGAATTTCCTCAATTTCTGTTGTTGTATCTCCCTTTTCATTTCTAAGTTTGTTAATCTGGATATTGTCTCTGTGTCCTTTGGTTAGACTGGCTAAGGGTTTATCTATCTTGTTGATTTTCTCAAAGAACCAGCTCCTGGTTTTGTTGATTGTGTGTATGGTTCTCTTTGTTTCTACTTGATTGATTTCAGCCCTGAGTTTGATGATTTTCTGTCTTCTACTCCTCCTGGGTGAATTAGCTTCTTTTTGTTCCAGGGCTTTCAGGTGTGTCATTAAGCTGGTAGTGTATGCTCTCTCCATTTTCTTTTTGGAGGCACTCAGGGCTATGAGTTTTCCTCTTAGCACTGCTTTCATTGTGTCCCATAGATTTGGGTATGTTGTGTCTTCATTTTCATTAAGTTCTAAAATGTCTTTAATTTCTTTCTTTATTTCTTCCTTGACCAAGATATCATTGAGTAGAATATTGTTCAATTTCCACGTGTATGTGGGTTTCTGTTATTTTTTACTCCGTAGTGATCTGATAGGTGGCATAGGATTAGTTCGATCTTCTTATATTTGTTGAGATCTGTCTTGTGACCAATTATATGGTCGATTTTGGAGAAGGTATCATGTGGTGCTGAGAAAAAGGTATATTCTTTTGCTTTAGGATAAAATGATATATATATATATATATATATATATATATATATATATGTGTGTGTGTGTGTGTGTGTGTGTGTGTGTGTGTGTGTGTGTATGTGTGTGTGTGTGTGTGTGTGTGTCTGTGTGTGTGTGTGTGTTAAATCTAATTGGTCCAAAGCTTCAATTAGTTTCAAAGTGTCCCTGTTCAGTTTTTGTTTTCCTGATCGGTCCATTGAGGAAAGTGCAGTGTTGAAGTCACCCACAATTATTGTGTTAGATGTAATGTGTGCCTTGAGCTTTAGTAAAGTTTCTTTTATGAAAGAGGGTGCCCTTGCATTTGGAGCATAGCTATTCAGGATTGAGAGTTCTTCTTGTTGTATTTTTCCTTTGACCAGAAAGAAGTGTCCATCAGAGTCTCTTTTGATGACTTTGGGTTGATGTTCTGGGATACAGCTTTTTGCATTTTGCATTTTCTTGGACTGTTGTGTCCATGGTTTATATGGCATCTTTGGCATCTGAGATTATTTCTTCCATCTCTTGTATTCTGTTGTTGATATTTGCATCTATGGCCCCTGATTTTTTCCCAAGGTTTTCTATCTCCAAAGTTGTCTCCCTTTGTGATTTTTTAGTTGTTTCTACTTCTGATTTAGATCCAGGATGGTTTTGCTCAGTTCCTTATTTGTTTGTTTGTGTTTTCTTTAATTCTTTAAGAGATTTTTGTGTTTCCTCTTTCATGATGTCTGCCATTTGACTCACTTTCTCCTGCATTTCTTTAAGTTTTTTTTTTTTGTGTGTGTGTGTGTGTGTGTGTGTGTGTGTTTTCTTCATTGGCCTCTATCTCTTGAGCCTTATTCTCCTGAATTTCTTTATGTGATTTTTGTGCTTCCATTTTACAGGTTTCTAGCTTATTCATGTTCTCCTGTATTTCTTTAAGAGATTCATTTATGTCCTTTTTGTGTTCCTCTAGCAGCATCATGACCAGTGATTTAAATACAAATCTTGGTTTTCTGGTGTGTTGGCATAACCAGGACTTTCTGATGTTGGAGAGTTTGGTTCAGATGCTGCCATATTGCCTAGATTTCTGTTAGTAGTGTTCCTGCATTTGCCCTTTGCCATCTTGTTATCTCTGGCATTAGTTGGTCTTGTCTCTGGCTGATATTTGAGCCTCCTGTGAGGCTGTAGGGCTATTTCTGCAACACTGGATGACTGAGTTTCCCCTGTCATAGATTGCTGATGTGCTGTCCTCCTCTTTGGTGCCCTTGGAGCCCTAGTGTGCCTTGCCCCAGCTTGTCTCTGTGAACCAGGTGATGCTCCTTCAGGGAGTGCTGATCGTGTATGCTGCGGGACCTTTTCCTGAGTGTTGATCACTCTGCAGGGCAGCCGATCCCCCAACTGGGTTGGTACAGAGAAGACTAGCTTAGCTGTTCAGGCCCTGAGTCCAGGCAAAAGCCTGACATGCTTCAGCCCGAGCAATGTTCACCTCAGGCTATGTCTGTTAACTGATTCTGTCAGGCAGCCAAGATGGCAGTGCACTTGCCCCCTGCAAGTGCTGGGACAGACTGCTGGACAAACAACCTCCTGGCTGGGTTGGCACACAGATGGACCACTGAACAGCTCAGGGCCTGGGTGCAGGCCAACACCTGTGGGCTTAGACCCCCCAGGATGTTGGCCTTGGGCTATGTCTGTGTACCTCGGGCTGTCAGATCTCTCTGGTGTCCAAGAGCCAAGATGGTGGAGAGCCTCTCGTAACTGACTGGCAGGAGGCAGAGTCCTGATATTGCTTCAGTGCGGTGAAAAGTACTGTATCTCAGCTGCCTGCATCCCGGCTGGCCAGTGATGGTCAGTGGTAGCGGGCGCAAGGCCTGCCAGGACCCTGTTGCCTTGGTTCCACTGGTGGTGGCCCTTCTGCTGGACGAGCTGCTGCTGCTGCTGCTGCTGCAGCCGCCACTGCCCCATGTTAAGACTGGGTTTTTGTTTTATTTTGTTTTGTTTTCTTATTTCCTCTTTGAGAGAAAGTAGAGAAAGAAAGAGAAAGAAAAACAGAGAACATGAAGTTTGATGGCTAGGGAAATAGAGAGGATCTTGGAAGATCCTTTTTCAATTAATTTAGCGATGTTTTTATGTCTACCATTTTACTCTTTATTTTTCCATGAAAACTGTTAATTTTAATGTTTTTCTATATATCTCTTCTATTTTATCAGAAATATTTTCCATGTAAACATTCAATTTTATCATTAAATGTTTTTACTTCATTTTTTCTTTTTTTGCTTTAATATTTTATTTATTTTTTTATTTAATTAATTTGTTATTACATATATTATTTATTTACATTTCAAATGATTTCCCCTTTCCTGGTTCTCCATCCCCTGAAAGTCCCATAATCCCTTTCCCCTCCCTCTGTTTCCCAATCAACCCCCTCTGCTTCCCTGTCCTGGTATTCCCCTACACTGCTGCACTGAGCCTTCCCAGGACCAGGGGCTTCTCCTTCCTTTGATGTCCAACAAGGCCATACTCTGCTGTCTATGTGTCTGTAGTCATGGGTAACACCATGTGTACTCTCTGGTTGATATCTTTGTCCCTGGGAGCTCTGGGAGTACTGGGTGGCTCATATAGTTGTTCCTCCTATGGTGCTCCAAACCCCTTCAGATCCTTGGGTCCTTTCTCTAGGTCCCCCATTGGGGACCCTGTGCTCATTTTATAATAAAAGAACATGCTTTACAAAAAAACCCACCTAATTATTCATCATATGAGTGTTTAAATGAGTTACTAATATACAAAGACAAATCATTTCTTTACTATTTTCAGTTCAATGTATAGTCTAGATAGTTAAAATAATCTTTGATGGTGAAGAATTTGTGCTATATCTTCCATTGTACACATTCATCTTTTATAAAAGGAGAAAAGTAGCTTTTTGGATTATCTTGACAACAGTCTCCACAGTATTGTTCTTTTTAAGTAATTAAAAATTCCAAACTGCAGCTTTCTCATTCATTCACTGGCATTGCTACAAGTACTATTACCTCCTGGCAAGGTTTCTAGCATATGAAAAATAAGAACAAAATACTTCTATGGAAGGGCTTTCCAACATTAACATGAATGTATAAGCATTGACAGAAAAATTAGATTAATTTACCTCATGGAGCTAGCAGTTCAGAGCTGACTCACATAAAAATGGTTTTAAACTATTGAGTAGTATAATGAATCTATATGGAGATATAAGATATTATATTCATTTTTATATTTATCTTTACATTTGAACATTATTAAAGGAAAGCATGAAAAACTTTATAAAGCCATTTATTTATATTAATTTGGTTTTATCATTCTTATAGCTATAAAAATGCAATGTTAAGCTTAACAACAAATTGCCCACTGGTTCAAACACAGCTAAACATTTGGTTTCTAGTTTCAGGAAGGCACTAGTCTGTATTCAAATAGAAAAATCCTATTCTTATTCTTAGTTAAATAAAATGAATTGTGTGATTGTAGTGGCTATTCCTGGTTGTCACCTTGACTATATGTGGAATGAACTACAATCTAGAATTGGAAGGCTCACCTATGATCCTAATCTGGAGGCTCAGAGATAGTTTCTGACCTGGATCTTGGCATGGAGATCTTGAAGTATAGTGGCTATGAATTCCAGAAGATTAAGACAAGATCTCAGAGTTCAAGATCATCTAGGATTAAAGGCATGGAGTCACACACCTTTAATCTGGGCCACACCCTCTGCTGGAGACCTACAGCCATTAATCTGGGCCACACCCTCTGTTGGAGACCTACAGCCTTTAATCTGGGCTACACCCTCTGCTGGAGATCTATATAAGGACTTTGGAAGAAGGAAGATTTACTCACTCTTCCTTGCCTGCTTGCCTCGTGGGACTGAGCAACTGCTACATCCTTGGACTTCCATCCACAGCTTCTGCTGCCCATTTTTGGTGAGTTGGACTATAGACTGTAAGTCATCCTCAAATTCCCTAGCTATATTGAGACTGCCCATACGTTCTATGACTCTAGAGAATCCAAACAAATACAGTGATCAAGACTATCTTTTGAATAACTAGAATTGTTTGGATACTAACAGATATGAAAAGACTCCTTTTCCAAGTTGAACACTTTTTTATATTCTGAAGAGAAGCAGCTCTAATATGATTAGTTTGCATTTCTAATATTCACTCAGCAACTAAGATAGCTCTGGTTCTTCTACTTATATTCTCTGTAGCAGAAAAGGAGAGAAGGAAGAAGGGTTTTATCTCTTCAACTTATGGCTTATTGCCTTGAACTTATATTTGCATTTCTAGCTAAAACGAAGTCTTAGAAACGCAGTTTTCTTAGCCATGTGTCAATGTATGCAGATTTATATTTTTTATTTTCTATATTCTTTGTTTACATTCCAAATGCTTTCCCCTTTCCCAGTTCCCCCCTCCCCATATGTCAGATAAGTCCTCTTCTCTCCACCCCATGTGGCATATTTACAAAATGGAATACTACTCAGCAATTAAAGACAATAAATTCACGAAATTTTTAGGCAAATGGTTTTATCTGGAAAATATCCTAAGTGAGGTAACCCAATCACAAAAGAATACACATGGAATGCAATCTCTGATAAATGGATATTAATTAGCCCAGAAGCTCTGTATGCAGCTTTAAAATATGCCTTCTTTTAATAATAGTGAGGGGAGTGTATAGTAAGAAGGCTAATAGTTGTGTTGAAGAAAATTCTTGACTGACTAATGTTTTTATAGACAATACTTCTAATAATATTCTACTGAACACCAACCATAACTCTGGGGTGATAGGGCATTTTCCTATTTCATCGAGTTTTGAAATTTGTCTTAACTTTGTAGGAATACATATTTTTCAGTAAACATTTTTGATCATGAACAATAATTTGTGATCAGCTTATAATTGACTTTGGGATAATTGATCAGTTCTTATCATTTTGGTTATATATATCTTGAGATAAATTGATTTAAATATTTTAATCAACACATCAACTATACAACTTCTAAATAATCTAGAATTTGATGAAGATTGTATTTCTCATGGCTAGATCTGGCTTTTAAATTTTAGCTTTCCATTTAGTTTCTTCAAAATAAATAAAAAAGAAAAATATTACCTACAGTTAATAATTTGTCAAAAAGTATAATGATAACAATGGTGAGTAGGAAAGGTTAGTCTTTGGTGGTTAATTTTATCCATAATTCTGTAACAAGGAAAAGTGATTCCTGCTTTAAAGTGATTTTTTTTTTAACAGTGAATCCTTAGATAGTGGGAGGGAGGGAGGCATGTGCCACACACACACACACACACAACCACACACACACACACTCACAGAGAAACAGAGACATATATACATACATAGACAGAGAAAGACACGCACATAGAGATAGGGAAAAAGATAGAATCGGGAAATCTTCACTCAAGTCCTTGAATGTGCTTTATGAAAATTTTTCTTTGAATCCAGAAGGCTATATGACACTCAACTACATAAACTACTGGATTTATCACCTTTAAACAAAAAATCATAAATGATATATCCTTACTTACTAAAGAATTGACAAGCCTATCTTAGATTCGAATTATTTGCACATTCATGTTATTCTTTCAATCTGGCCATAAACTCTTTAAGAAATGACATTACAACTGATTTATTTCTGTGTATTATGGTTTCTATTTCATATTGAACTAATTCTTTTTTCATATGTAGGGTCATACTATCTACTTATTTAATGTTTATTACAGAATAGTGACTTTTCTTAGTGATATGTATTCTATTTTATTCTTTCAATCTATTTGTGAGGCCAGCACTATTGTTTTCTATTTTATAGATGATTGAACTAAGGGATAAATATGTTACATATTTTACCTATAGTAATGTAGGAAGTCACACAGATCACATACTTGTGACAGGAATATTGCCTTTAAGGTTCACACCTTCAGCCATTGTCCATTAACATTAGTCATTTCTTTTCTGAAAATTAGATTAATTATATTAATCAAATCCAAATTTACAGCAAGATAATTTTATTTCATGCATAAAATTATATTGTATTTAGACAAGTGGACTTT